>NC_045477.1:99460399-99763429 GCF_009650955.1 Corvus moneduloides
TCATTAGGATCTACCTTCATTTGCCCATTTTGAGCAGTTAGTCCTGTCCTGTCAGTGACATACCTATTGTCGTCAGATTTATTATCCATTTTATTTTGAGGAGCCCTAGACTAGAATTTACAGGAGGTACCACCACCTTTTTCACTTATTACTTGAACACAAGATGAAAACCAATAGGAGGCAAAGATTTCCATCTATTCTTATTCACGGCCTATTCTCCAGCCCCTGGGAAAAGGCCTTTTATGTTTTTCCTTTTCAGTTACATATTTACCAAAAGAGTGGCTAAACTTCAAGAGAAGAGATACAAATCATATTCATCCAGTACAAGTTCTTCACCAACAGAAGAGCCAGATGTTAAACATCTGGCTGGACTACACTCCTGAGCCCCATAAGCTGCCTGCACAGACAATACCAGGGACACACCAAAGAGAGAGGCACCAGCACTCTCTCTGTTGGCTTCCATGTCTCTATTCTGACAGAAGAATTTAGGCAATTCTGTTCAGGCAGATTAGATGCTTCTTCACCTTCCCCTTCTTTCAGGAACATCTGCCTAAATGAGGTTGCCTGGGTTAACATCTTGGTCAGGTTATTCTGCCAAGTACGTTGTCTTGATCTTACAACAGCTCCACTTCAATGTGAATATCAAAAAGTCTCGGCACTATTGTGACTGAGAGTGGCAGAAGGTTCTGTTTTCAAGCACAGCTCCTAAAAGCAACTATTTTATTCTGTTAAATTTCAAGTTCTTCACCAAACTGAACAAGCAGGTAGTGTAAAACACAAGGAAAGATATTTTTATATTAAGAGCAGATACTTCCCAGAATTTTCCAAATGTAGTTAAACATCACTAGTGAAGAGCATGAGCAAAAATAGTTACCTGTTATTGATGGTGTGTGCTCTGCAGATGGGAGGCTGGCAGGAAAAGTGTCCCCCCGCATGTATATGGTGGGGTCTTACATGTAAGGGCTCAGAGGGATGTGAACTACAGACAGCCTCAAAACTGTGCTGCATGAATATCTGCTTCTTAAAATCCCCAAATCTGCTCAGAGGTTTGCCCTCATTTTCAACAGGAGCTGGATCATGCTCCCTGAGAGTGCTTAAGAGCTGCTCTGCACCTCCAGTACAAAGTGAGTGCATTCATACTGGGAGCCCTGTCGCTCCTATTCACTGCCTGATGCACTAAACCCCAGGGAAGTTGTTTCTGGGTCAGTGTCTTGTGCAGTTGTTCCAAAATCCTGGTCAGGAGTATGGAGGGGAGAGACTAAAGACTTGCCAAATGTTTTCTGATTCCCCTCCATCCATATGCTGGTTAAAATCCATAGAGGTTTTATCCTTCAACCTAGCCTTCTGCTGCAGTATTGATTGGTGCTCCCCCAGAATTTGGGGATCTATAAATCACACATATCTTTCACTTTTACTGTCTAAATGGAAACAGCATATGAAAAAGATATGTGTCTCTTTTTGCCTGACCCAAATGAAGCTTTGCAGGAAGAGCAGCATCAGGCCCACACTGTTTACATTTTCATTCCTGATGAAGGAATGTCAAAACCTAGTTTTCTTCAAAGGTAGCCACATGCAAAAACAGGACTGCTCTGGCTGTCTGGAAACAACAGGTATAAATAACCTCCGGTGTCCTACAAAGCAAGAGCCTGGAAAGGCTCCTTGGATTGTTTTCTGCACATCAGCCTGTGAGCTCTGGGTGTTTTAATGCTCTGTTGATGCCACAGGAGCTGATAGAAGCAGGGACAGATTACACTGAGAAGGAGGTAAACAAGTTGTTTACAACTCAGTGAGGCTGCAGTGTATCCTCCTTACATCGGCTGAAAGGCAATGAGGGCTTTGGCCACTGGGCTGCTGATGGGAAAGGATCCCTGGAGCTGCCAAGCTCTGGATCCAGAAATGTCTGTGGGGCTTCAATAACAGGAAATCACGTGTGCTGTCATTATCAGCTGCTGAGCGAGACAGATGCACCCAGATCAATATCGGTATCCGATATCAAAGAGCTATTGTGACGATACACAGACTTTTGAACTAAACAACAAAACTATTTTAGATTATTAGGGCTGGCAAAAATCCCCTGACTTTCTCTTTTCTGCTTTGTTTTTGTTTTTCCTTTCTGAGGCAGTGGATTCATCACAATTAAAGGAACTGAAAGTCCTCTCTACCCAAAGTAACTTTGATCATTATTGATCTAATTAAACTCTGTTTGCTTAAGGTTGCAGTGGGAAAAGGCTGCCAATCAGCAGTCTTCCCAAATCTCTTCCAATAGTAAGGGGTATCTGTTCGCTCAGCTGGGGAACTGGAATATCCTTCAGCATAGCTGAAACTGGAGTAAGTTTCCCTTATTATGCCATGTTTTATGCTGTCTAAAAATACAATTTTGGAACAAAGAAAAACATCTCCAGGGCTCTTGTTCCAAACAGGACTTGGGCACTGGAGAGGTTCTGCGCAGACACAAGTGCCTTCCCTGCACTAACATTAGAGCTGTGGGGGTCTTGGTCAAACTGTCACTGCACAACAGTGGTGATTACTGCATTAGGCTTTCTGTTCCTTGTCATTTGTGTTGTCAAATAAAATACTTTTGTAAACCTATAGGGGTTTTTTTATGTTTACATACATTTAAACGTTACAAATGTGTTTGTAAACAAGCAAGCAATTTTAGCTCTGTGCAAATCATACCCTAAGCGATGAACTCTGTTTTACAGGGAAACATCTCTCTCCTGATACTTCAGCCCCATTTTTTCTTTTAAACAGCTGGTAAATAAGGATATTTTTGAAGGGTCTTTTTCTCTTATGCCTTTAAAATCATTGCAAGCTGTAGCAGAGAATTCAATCGTGCTCAGGCTGGGTACTTTCAGAGGAAATTTACAGGTAGAATCAGGGAGCTTATTTCATAGTCCAAACAGAGATATTTTTGTTATGCAAGGACAGCCGCTTCAGAAGGATTCCTAGGATACTTTGGCCCCTCTGATTTCAGATAGAGAAGAATCTGTGACACATGAGAAATGCACCGAGGTGGATCACGCACTTATTTCCATTGCTTCAGCTGGGTGACTGCTGTGCTATTGGGACTTCAGAAAAGAGCCAACAGATAAAACAGATATTTGCCTTCTGCCAGTTCTGCTGATGGCTCAACTGCTTGCATTACACGCTCTAGCTTGTAATTGCATTGCTGTGTTTGCGCGTGTATGTAAACTGCTCACATAATCTTGCATATCCTGATAATAGCAGCGTATAAGGATGAGATGGTACAGTCTGCACGCTAGCCCATATATACATTTCTCTTAAGTGTAAGTCAGGTGCTTGAAGGGAGATAAGCAGATTTACCACAGGAAAAGGTCCAGCCTTGATTTTGTTCTGGTCTGAGGTGTGGCATTGTGTTGAGGGAGGTTTGCAGTTTTCACTCCCTTTGGCTTTGTACCAGCAATCAATCAGAGCATGAAAGACTGTCTCTTTTCAAAGCTGGGAAGAGACTTGGGAGTGGTAGCAGAGTCTGAAGCAAGGGCTTTTCTCATCCATCCACAGCTGAAGCACTCCTTCACTACTTTTTAAGATTATGCCTTTGGCAATCACCTGCCTTTCAGACAGTCCTGCCTAGTTTCCAGTGCTCCTTCTGCAGTAATTGAATGGGGGAGATGAGATAGACCGGCTGCTGTTTCCTCTCTGGCCGGGAACTGTTCCGCAAGGAAAGAGTTAAAGCGCACAGCTCCCGGCGCTGCCCGCAGCGGAGCGCCTCTCCCCGCGCCCCCGGCCGGCACCGGGCGGAGAGAGCCTCGGGAGTACAAAGCTTGTCTCCCGTGATAAGATAGACGAGTCCTTAATGCAATTCCTCAGATACCCAGGGGGATAGCCATAAATGCTGCAGAATAAACAAACAGAGGGAATGTGAATGGAGGCAAAAGAGCGAGTCCTTGGCGCGGACGGCAGCGGCCCCCGAGAACAAACAGCGGCACACGCGGCCCCGGGGCCGCCCCTCGCCCGGCCCGGGGGGAGCCGCGATCCGCCCCCGCCGCCCTGCCGGCACCTCGCAGCCCTCCCCGAAATCCCCCTCCGGCTTGCTCCGAGCTCGGGCTGCGGGGACTCGCCCGCCTCCTTTGGATGCACCGGTCTATTTTTACAGCTATCTGAGAGCCCTGGTTTCCTCCGGCAGATCCACCACTAATACTATTACCCGACAGGAGAAAAGGAACGAAGTTGCTAAAATAACTGCGCATCACCGAAATAGAAGGAAAAGGCATTTTAGGTCATGCAATCCGTGCCCTGGACGGCAAAGGTTGCTCCCTACAGAATAAGTCTGAGAGGACTGTAGATCAGCTTTACATTGAGGTATTGTCTCCTGCTGAGGAGGGTTTTCAGTCCGTTTGGGTGTCTTTCTTTTTTTTTTCTCTCTCTTTTTTTTTTTTTTTTTTTTTTTTTTTTTTACTGTAAGAGAAACACTGACCAAAATCATAGTATGAAGTAGCGCAGCTTCATTAGTAACCGTTTATCCCAGGCAAAACTTAGTTTCTTTTCCTTTTCTACTTTTTTTGGCTGTTTTTATGACATAAAATCTTGCTCTCTGCAATATAGAAATGTACTGCAAAGTCATTCACACAAAATGTAATAAAGTAAGCTTATTGTTTCCCAGAAGAAGATTATGTTTGAATTTCTCTAGTCTCCTCTTTTTATTTAACCTGCTGTCTGGTTCACTTTGGCAGGGTTCAGCTGTGAAAGTCACACAAGCCTTGACTACCCTCTCATAATCATACGTTTCAGACTGTTAATGTGTTTCAGTCAGTGAAGCAGATATTCCAGGGCTTCTCTGATCCACTTTAATTGTTGTAAAAGTTGATGGTCATCAAGTGACCCTGTCATTCCCTGGGTGCTTACGTGGCCAGTTATACCCAGAACAAACTTCAGTGTGTGTCCTGCCCTTCTGACTACTTATTCTCTCAATTCTTCATCTGTGAGGATGGCAATCACAAGGAAGCCAGCCAACCTGACCAAGGAAGAATCCTCTCCATGGCGAAGCCTAGCTGGAACCCCTTGAACCAGTGAAAGAAAATTGGAGAGAGAGGTGGAAAATAACATCTGAAATCCTGGTGCTGCCAAGATTTCCTGTACCTCAGCTGAGATGATTTCAACGTTACAGTTACACCTGCATTCCCCGATCTGAGAGCATTTCCATGTTTCTGAGCCAGCGTATGTGCTCTGGCCATATCCTAACTTCTAATTCTGCACCAAAGCCAGACCTGCACACCAGCTTTCTCCAGCCTGCTTCTGTGTGTCAATGGAAATGAAATCCTGTGGGTGAGGGCTGGCTGGGAATGATGGCATGCTCCTGATGGCAGTTGTCCACCCCCATGGAGCACAGGAGTGCTAAGTCTAGGTGTGAGTCTTTCCTTCTGTCCCTTTTGATTCAGTGGAAAGGCAAACAGATTAGCTTAAATAATTGGCTCTTTAGAGCTGTTAGACTTCAAAATGGAACAGAGAAATAGTGCTTGCAGACTCAGGAGCAGGTAGGAGGTAGTTTAAGAAGCTGCTTCTTATCAGCTCTCAGCTATTGGTTTCTGCCTCCCAGCTGAGGCAGTGCCTGACTGTGCCCTAATTTGGATGTGATAAGGTTGGGCCAAACATGAAATCCAAATGTGCAAAAGCCATCAGGAGGAAAGTCTTCAAAACTTTTTTTTGTACAAAGATTAAAAACCTGTATCATCAGCAGAGGAGGGAGTTTTGAGGAGAGAGCAGGAACAGATTACAAACAGCACACCTCTGCCATTTGAGATAAGGGAAATACCCTTTGTTGTTTGCAACTCAAGGCTATAGCACCTTTGACAGGCAGCAGAACATTTCTGATTTACTGTAATAGAGCAGTGGTAAACATGCTATATAGGTAGAGTGTTAGAGTGTTTATCTATGTGGTAAGTTTTTCAGTTCTAAAAAATATTTTTTTTCCAAATCTAATCAGGTTTACAAATAAGATAACAACATGGGGGGTATGTTACTATGGGGCTGGATTCTGAATTAAACATCTTTATATTTAGGAAAGAAACAATAGCCAAGAGACTAAATTTAGAAGATAATTTGTAGTATAAGCTCTATGGAGTGTCAAGAGACGGTAGAAAGGAAACAATATTTAAAACTATTCCTTCAGCTGGAGACTGCTTGTGATAACTGCATAGTTATCATTGAGAGCACTAGTCCCAGTAGAGGACAAGGTGACCTGAACCCTGCTAGAAGGTGAAGAGCAGAAAAGTGAGGCAGTAACTGTGAACAGCAAGGGGAAGTCAGGATATCAGAGCATGCACAGGCACAAGAGAGTTAGAAAAAGAGTTGAAGAGGAAAAAGCAGTGACAGCAGGTCTATGCTGAACTTCTCAACAAGTAGTTACAGATGTTCAATGGGAGAGAGAGCTAAGTATGAGAAGGTGGAAGAAGACAAAGAAACTTACAGAGGCTGGGACAAAGCAATGGGGGTTAGATACTACCATTGTAAATTGAATGATGAAATACTAACGACAAGCCAGAAAAGGACGTGCAAAGACACTTATAGCAGAGGAAGCTATCTTGTGCTGAACTTTTCCCAGATGGTTTCAGCGGCTAGGCATTTGGCAGAAAGGGGAGTTGAATATTGCTGAAATTTATGATAGGGTATTTTCTAGGGTTTATTTAAAAAAAGGAAAGAAATGCGGAGAAATGCATTTATGTCTTCTACAGCTATTTTTTCTATAAAAGTGTGACTTAAGCCCTTTAAATTTCTGTTTGTACCAGCACTCCAGTGACTCACAGGGTCCTTCTAAGTAGCTAGTCTGTAATAGCTCTTTCCAGGCATCTGCTCAAACTGTATCCAATTAAAAAAATAGATCTGGGAACAAACTGCTCCCAGTTTCAGATGGCTGGCAGGTATGGATTCTACTTTCATAAAAGGCTTATTCCTGTGCTCAGTTCTCTTTATGGCAGCTCAGGAAAACGATATCATGTAACTTTCAAGTCATATAACCTTTAAATTTATTTAACGTCATCTGCAAATAGCATTAGAACGACCTCAAGTCAGTAAAGAAAACAAGATAAAACATCTCAGAAACCTAAAATGTGGTGACATACCTCATTAGGAAATACTGCCAAGAGTTCTTGTGAGATAAGTGCATCACATTTCATTGGTTTTGGGGACGAATTATATTGATTTCTGCTAAGGTTAACAGACTTCTTGTTTTCAGTAACCACAAAACAAAAACAAAATCTTTATCAGTGGTGATACCTTCCGCCCCATGAGATTTGGGAAAAAGCTTGGAGGCTCCCTTTCTTAAGATCCATTCACACGTAGAATGGTGCAAGGTGTGGAGCTCTAATAATGGCATAAAGGTAGAATTTTTGGCACATAAATGTGCTAAGGCAAACTTTTACTCTTGAACCTCCCTGCAATTTGCAAGAGCAAATGCTGCAGGCAGTGGAGCAGCAACAGTGGGGCAGGCAAGTGTTAGAATTCACACTTGTAAAATTTGTAGGGACCAATTGGTTTTGCAGGTGTACTGCCTAGCACTTGTGTACACCCAGTTGCTGGAGCAGATAATGTGTGAACTGGGAGCTGGAATGAAGGTTGGGAACTGGGCAGTCAATACCCACCCTGGGGCTACAGCAAGGGGCCTGCTTTGAGAGGCAGAGCTCTTGGCTCTGTCTGTAAAACAGACCCTTATATGGTGTCCAGCTTGGCACTCTGAAATGTAGGTATCTCTAAACACTGCATTTTCTTAAAAGGTTAGTCAGGAAAAAATGCATATCCTTAGAAAATGTGTACATTTAAGATAGAAGCCTGGTATGAGGTCTTTAGCTAATGTAACTCGTAATGACGAGTCAGACACTTTTCTTTTAATTGTCAGACATAATCTCCAGCTCTGTATTTACTACCCATCTGCTCAGAGGGTTATACTTGTTAGCAGATTTACTGGGGGAGTGGAGCAGGGAAGAACAGGAGTGGGAGAGGTGTTGGAAGGAAACAGGAGCCTCTCCTGTGGCTGCTAGGACTGAAGAAGCCCTTGTCACTGTGCACAGCTCCTTTCCCTCTTCAGGCTGCAGATGAAGGGAAGTGCAGCTTCTTTTGAAAATCACAAGACAAAACTTTAAACATTAGATACTCTCTGGTCACAAATTAATTATCCTTCATTTTTTAACGTTCTCAGAAGCATGAGTTTGTAAATGGATAAATACATTAATTGATCATTTCCATTTTTAATGCTGACTGCTATTAAGCATGATACAAATTGATCATTGGTATAGCAATGTTTAGAAACAGTATTTCATTAGACTTTTCTGGCTGCTGTCTTTGTTTCCATTTCTTATGTTCTTTCCTAATAATTTTTACTGATCAGAATGAGGAAATCACTCACTGATTTCCCCTTTATAATGGATTTCATAAACATGGCTTCCTGTTAAAAATATATAATTATAAAATAGTTTACTGTTGATTCTTAAAACTGATCACATAATTTTACTCCATCTATCAGTGCCAATTAAGCTTCATAGCACTAACAGCCTTTAGGTATCAGAATGAAAGAATCTTTGGTTAGGCGTAGCTTATTTGATCAGTTATGCTTTACAGTTTCAGATAAGCTCTGTATCAAAAGTTAAATAGCTTAATGAAGAAGAAGGAAGAAGTGCAATCATTTTAGATGCTTCTCCCTAACACTGAACATCTGAGGACAGCAGCTATAACATACCATAACATTCTAATAATTCTGCATGAGAAAGAGCTACTTTAAGATTCTTCACAACCAAATCTCATGTGAAATATAGCTGTGAATACACAGATCCAAATCCAGGATATACAAACCCTGCTGCGTGGAATGCTTTGTCACTTGAACCTCCATATGCTGCAGATCTAGTTTAGGGGTGGGAGGGGGGAATATGCTATCTATTTGCTTTCTAAATAGATACCAAGCCACTGAGAAACTGAGTGTAATAACTCATTTTGCAGTCAGGCAAACAATTTTGTGCAAAACCCATGCCACCCCTCTCACTGCCCATAGTGGTGAAGAGGCAGAGTAGGGCCTGGCTGTACCATGGTGCCTGTGCTGCCAGCCCTCCCTCCGTGTAAACAGCACGGGGTCAGAATGCTGATGGAATTTAGGTTCATGCTGATGGAATTTGGGTTCGGGAGCCAGCCTTTGAGGGGAGCGGGAAGGAGCAGCTGCTTTGTGTGATGGGCTGTCATACAGAGCTTACTTAGCTCATTTGAAGCCGGGGAACCTTCTAAGGCTGCAGAGGCTCCCCAGGAAGCTTGCAAGGCTCAGGAGTGAGGCTGGAGGGGAGCTGCCAGGCAGCTCCTCCTCGGTGCTGAGAGCAGCCGTGGATGCCACGTGTTCGCAAGCAATACGATGCCGACACATCTCGCCCTTGCTGTTGTGTGGGGAAAAGCAGACTCAAAACACATATGGCTTCTGTTCCTCCTTCAGAATGCAGCAATTCACATGCAGAAATACCATGTGCTGCTGCACTTATGGTAATTTAACGTTTTTACATCAATCTTAAAACTGTTTTCAGTGTGTGATGGTAACTCTAGTCCTGCTTTTTGCATTTCCACTCAATTTGACACAAGAATCCTACCTAGGCTTTCTTTTAAACTTTCATGGCCAAGTCATCTATCAGGATTGAATTAGTTTCTAGTGACCACGTTTTGTTCAGAGCATGATAAGATACCTGCTCTTCCCAGCTGTGTCCCATGGACAACTCTATGCTGATACTCACCAATAGATAAGAATTGAAAATAACTTTCTAGCTGAGTGCTCATGAGGACAAGTCAGAAAGACTGTCTATAAATCAAGTTAATACTTTCACCTTCTTTGCAGATTTATCTCATTTTAAGATATCCTGTATTGCAGAGAGACTTCCTTAAATTGATTGGTGAGAACATCATATTCCTTTGGGACAGCAGCAAGTGTCTCATTGTTCCTTCACTACTGGTCTGTGTCATTTTGTGAAAAATGCAGTCTTGATTCTGAGTTTCCTGGAGCTCTATCACATAATGTTTGTCACACATTCAAGCTAAAGCTCTGCACCTGCAAATTCTACTTAAAAGAGGGAAAATACAAGGAAGCCTATGTGACACACACATTAACCCGGGAGAAATAAATTTGACTAAATTGCACCAAACTGTCATTTTTTTGCTACCAAAAACATTTTGTGCCTGAAAACAGATCTAATTGTCAGAACTCTTTGAGCACAGTGAATAACACTTTAAATAGCCACTGATCTTCATATCATTAGTTCTGTGTAAAAGAAACGGAAATGCCCTTTAATTATCCAGCTGCAGGAATATATAAGATGGTACTAAATTTTGCTTAAGTACAGACTATTGCCAAAAAGAAAGCCAAAATACATAATTGCATTGGCATTAGCATTCTACAGTTGTATGATATCAAACTGCACAATGGCTGGAACATTCTGTGAAGGGCAATACTGTCTGGGTAATGTAGCAGAAACACTTATCTAATAGCATGCCCTCCTGTGCCCTCTGTCAGGGCGCCAGCACATTAGTCCTATTATCAGCCTCCAAATACTGGAGGCTTCCACATCGCTGCTGCTGCCAAAAGAAACAGTCTTCCCTGTTACAGGAGCAAATGTCTGTGCACATAAATGAAACTGAAGAGTAATTAGATTACAGTGTTTCCAACTGACCCCCATGCAACAAAATATTCGGGCTCTCTAATTTACATTAATAAAGATTCCACTACATTTACAGCGTGTTTGGTTTAGTTCACAGGTCAGGCGTTTTCCATAATACATTCTAAACAGACTATTTCAGTCAAGTAGGGAAGAAATGTCGAGGTGACTGCTCGTAATTATCTTTGAAAACACTGTTTGTCTTTTCCTTCCCCTGCATTATGCAGGTTTTTTTACATGGGGTTAGTATTTGATGGGCTCAGGGTTTGTTTATTTATTTGCTTTCCAATTTGAACTGAATAGGTAAGAAAATGAGAAACAGTAAAAAATACCCCTCCAACCACCACCATCACCACCACCACCACCAAAAATCCATCAGTTATTTAATGTATTTAACTCCCTCATTAGGAACGCATTACAACAGTCTGTCATCGTGTGACAGGCATATCTGAAACAATTCCAATTAGTACAAGAAAAGGGGAACCAGGTTTTTAAATGAGATCTAAACTCCGCACAAACAACCCCCTCACCAGCCTCAAATTAAAGGAGATGCCTTGCTTTAATTATTTTTAACAAAACAAAAGCCAGAATGCACTTTTCATGAATAAATCTGATAAGCACTTTATTGATAAGCACTCTCATCAACATCTTAGAGTAAAAAACGTCTGTTCATTGGAGGACATGTAGTTGAATTCATATTAGCTTGTTTAAACAATCTATGTAATACTGAGCCCATCTTTTTTAAAATAAATCAGTGATCAAAGAAGACAAGAGCCAAGGGAGGCAAGTTTTTATATGGTTTAGATTTTATGTTTGTAAAACTCCAAAAAAATTTCCTGAAACCTGAAATAATATTGATACCTTCATTGTTTTGTTTCAGTTTAAACAACTCTTCATAATTTGAAGAATTTGTAGGTGAGGAGAAACAAAACGAAGTATTTTACTATTTTAGATTAAGGATTGCCATATTTATAAGATGTTTCCATCCTACAAACTATTCCTGGAACTTCTCATGGGAAAAAACAATTCTGATGCAAATAAAAGCTGTCAGGTATCAATCTGTAAATTGCTGTCGCTTGTCAGAGATCCTAAGGAGCACTCAATTTAGGGAAAGACAGCTTCTTAGGTTATTTGATGAGTTCATTTTAAAAGAACCAAGGGTTCAGCAACTAATTTATTTACAGTGGTGAATTATGTTTCTGCAATCTTATGAAAATATGTGTTAAACAGTAGTGTAACATGACATGACACCTTTTACACACATAGCTGTGTTGTGACTTTAAAACGGTTCTTTTATATGTTTCTGAGTGTGTCATTATTGACAGTACAGTTACCACTGTTACCTTGCATTCATGTGGCTTCAAACCTGCTCTTAAAATAACTGAGAAATTTATTTCTCGCTTTTTTGCCCTAATCTGCTTTAATACTGTGAACAAGCTGTGGGTACTGGAGAACACCTTCTCTTTCTTTAAAATAAACCTTTTTTCAGTCACAGGAAAGGCTAGTAAGGTGTCAGAAACAAGTTACTGAGAGCTAGCAGGCCTTGGTATTATCCAGTGATCTGGAAAAGACAAGAAAAATGCATTGAATTACAGGTTAAGGGTAAAGCCTTCCTTATCTGAGCAACAATGACTTTGGAGAAGAAAGAAAAAGAAAGAGAGAAAGAGAGAAAGAGAGAAAGAGAGAAAGAGAGAAAGAGAGAAAGAAAGAAAGAGAGAAAGAAAGAGAGAAAGAAAGAAAGAAAGAAAGAAAGAAAGAAAGAAAGAAAGAAAGAAAGAAAGAGAGAAAGAAAGAAAGCCAACACATTTATTAACTCTCCTTCATAGAACCAACGCAAAAGCACTGGATCAGCCTCCCTGTTAATCACTTCTTTAGAAGAATGTGCAAACACCTCACTTCTTAGCAAATAATTCCATGCACACTGCAAGGGATGAAGCCTGATTTCCAGTGATTCCTGCTCATAGTTTTAGTTTCCCATACAGAGGCTGCACTGTCAACACAGTGTTACCTCCTCTTCTCTTTTGCTTTAGTTACCTCTGGCTATTTCCATACCACCTCCTGCATTTAAACCTCAGCACCTCTTCCCTTCCTTGCAATACATACAACTTTTGATATTTCCTATGCACACCACAATATCTGCATACTTGTTCTTTGTACAGCCTGGGACAATAACTATGGCTGTAGTGTTTTAAGACTTGGTCTTTGGTAGGACAGCAAACTAAAAATGCACTTTTAAAATTTTCCCTTGGCAGAATGAAGTGCCAGGGATAATGCTGAGGAGATGTCACCAACAGTGAAAGTGGGAAATTTATGTTTAATTCCTTGTTCTGCTCCAAATATTCAAAACATCCTTCAACAAGTTATTTGACAAATGTTTTCTATATGAAACAGGAACATAAGAGGAATTTTATGCTTGCTATACTTCCAGTATTGCACAAGGATGACTATGGTGATGAGGGACAGATCAGTGAAAATGCACATAGGGAATGCCAGACAAGTAGAGAAAAAAACCCAACAAACCTGATGATTCTATCTTCTAAAGAGGAACTGGGTTAATATTTAGGAAAATCTATTTGCAAATGAGTATGTTTCATCCTGCTATGTGTAGACTAAAGTATTTCCTTTGCCTACGAATATTCATGCAATCAATTTTAATTCACCTGGAGGAGTGCATTTATCGTAACAGAGATGGAAATTCATGTGTGATACAGTATTTCTGACTAAATAATGCAAAGACTCACTCAGGCTGTTCTCACCTAGATACTGGATGCCACTCAGTTGCATGATTTAAGGATGTGGATATTCTGAGATGAGAAGAAGAGCAGGTGCAAATGCCAGTGGCTCTCAAGGAACCTCAGATACATCACCCAGCTCAGGCAGGAGCAGCAAAGGGAGGTGGTGTAACACAAGGACAGTGATGGTGTAGTAGAAAACTCTCTGTTCCAGTGACACATTTAATGTGTTTCAACCTCAAATGCAGCATGATGTGCCTGTAGTGTGGTACAGTACCTAGGGAGAGGGATCAGTCTCTAAGAACAGCTGGATGCATTGTGTGCTGAGGTCTGAAATGATCTTCACACTTCTGTCTCTCTGCCTGCAGGGTGAAATTGTGGCTAGCCCTGCATTATTAAAAGGCTCAAGGTTCTGAATTCATCTTGTGTAATTATGGGATTATTGAGGGAGCCTAAATTAGGAATGTAGCCACTTCACACTCTCTCTACAGTCCTTTCTAACTATGAGATATAGGGATTGTCAGTAGGCAACTTGTCCATGTACTTTTCATTGCTGTACATTGTGTGGTGCTCTTGATGGACAGCCTCTTATCACGTCACCCTTGCACAGTCCACACTGAAGATGGCAGCTTTCATTCAGTCTCTTTTCTGACTGGTTTGAAAATTATTTTTATGCTTTATTCCACACTCCCCAAATCATAGTGTTTTCTTTATGCTAGCCAAGTACCCTAATTTTTATTCTTGAAAATCAGTGTGTGAAATCCTGAAATAGCCCCATATTTGGCATATTCATTTTAATTTACCTACAGAAATAACCCATGCTGTTGCATGCTGTATCTTACTGTTTTTCCTCTGGGCTATTGTTTTGTCAAGCCCCATAGTTACATTCCCATTGGAGACTCATCCATTAGCTCGTTGAGGCAGGAATTACAGCATTTATGCATCTCACATCTTTGTTAATATAACTAATGATGTAGCCAATCACACAGTGAGATATGAGGTTGCTGCAATTGCTTGGTGAAGAGAAAAAAAACACTCTGAGACCTGAATTTGCACAATAAGATCCAGTTCAAATAAGTCCAGGGTTCTCATTTGTTATGCAATTAATACAAATACACAAAAATTCATAATAATAAAAATAGAGGTGGATAAGGAATTGGCTGGTCACAGTCAAAGAGTTGTGGTCAATGTCTTGATGTCTGAGTGTGACCAGTGACAAGTGGTGTTCTTCAGGGGCTGGTATTGGGACCAGCACTATTTAACATCTTTGTTGATGCACAGTGGGATTGAGCCCACCCTCAGGAATTTTGCTGATGACACCAAATTTTGTGGTGTGGTCAACATGCTGGAGGGAAGTGGTGACATCCAGAGGGACCTGGACAGGCTTTTGAAGTGGACCTGTACAAACCTCATGAAGTTCAACCTGTCCAAGTGCAAGGTCCTACACATGGGTTGGGGCAATCACAAGCATGGGTACAAGCTGTGTGATAAGTGGATTGAGGGTAGCCCTGAGAGACAGGCTTGAGGCCACTGGTGGATGAAAAACTGACTATGACCCACTAATGTGCATTCATAGCCCAGAAATCCAACTGAATCCTGGGATTCATCAAAAGAAGCATGGCCAGAAAGTTGAGGGAGGGGATTCTCCCACTCCACTCTCATGAGACCCCACCTGCAGTGCTGTGTCTGGCTCTGGGGCCCCCAGCTTAAGAAAGAAACTGACTTGGAGTGAGTCCACAGAAGGGCCACAAAAATGGCCAGAGGGCTGAAGCACCTCTCCCATGAAGACTGGCTGAGACAGCTGGAGTTGTTCAGCTTGGAGAAAAGAAAGCTCCAGGGAGACTTTTAGCAATTTTCAAGTACCTGAGGCAGGGCAATAAGAAAGCTGGAGAGAAACTATCAGGAACTGAGTGTGGTGATAGGATGACAGGTAAGAATTCTGAACTGGAAGAAGTTAGATTTAGATTCGATATAAGGAAGAAATATTTTACAATGAGGATGTTGAGACAGTGGGACAGATTTCCCAGAGACATTGTGGATGTCCCAGTCCTGGGAGCGTTCAAGGCCAGGTTAGATGAGGCCCTGAGCAACCTGGTCTGGTGAAAGGTGCTCCTGCCCATGGCAGGGTGTTTGGAACTAGATGATCTTTAAGGTTCCTACCAACACAAAACTGTATCTAATTTTATAATAAAATTAATGATCAATGTTAACCTATAAACAGTAAAAAGAGGCATATCTGTTGACAGTTCAGAATGTATAGTCTGGCCAGCTGCAATCTGAAGTGTCCAGATAGGAAATCAAAGGTAATGCTGTAAGCCTGTATAGTGTCTTGATATTTTTACTTAGAAGATGAAATTTTGCAAGTTCCAATTGGAGTTAATATGTGAGTTGTATCAGTGTGGATAATAAATGATGACCTGAACATGCCTGTGGGTGTTGTTGCTTCTCCATTGTGGTTGTTCTCAAACTGGCTGCAGACAGACCTCTTTTCTGAGCAGTATATTCTATAGTTCAATCAGAAGTTTTGACTAAGATAATTATGAATCATCCGATCTGGTTTATATGTTTGGTCAGACTAAATTACCATTTTTGCAGCCTTTTTTCATTTTGTGCAAAAGACAGTCATTTCCTTTCAAATAGATGAGCCTACCAGAAAGTAGATCTCACTTTCTAACTACTGAGCTACACTCTTTTATAAAGATATGGTCTCTGTGTACTTCATGAATGCATAGATGTTTTCAAAAAGTAGTTGTAATGGTTAGGTATTTAAAAGATACTAAATAAAGGGTTTGCAGGATTTTTTTTTGTGGTTTATCAAATACTACTGCCTGCTGGTCTATGACTAGTAATTCTCATTAATTTGCTGCACTGAGATGATTGAGTCTTCTAAATGTACAATACTTCTTTTCCAGTCTCTGTCCTGTTAACTGTCTTTGGAGTCATAACTTGAGAATGCTTCGATTTATATTGAAAATAAGGATTAATACAGCTGCATGCCAGAAGGACAGGGTTAAAAAAAACCCCAAACAAAACTATATCTTATATATCCATCACCAGGTTCCATTGTCTAACATTACACTTATTACATTCAAAGTGTTTGAACTAGTACATCCTTGCATTCGGCAAGAAGCAATAATAGAAATAATGATTTTTTTTTCATGGACTTGAAATATATTAGCAAAACAATGAAAAGAGAAAAAAAGGCAACAAGAAAAAGACATTTCACTGCCTCCAATTCTAGAACAGGAAAGTTTTTCCTATACATTGTTAGAAATTTTTTTTCCAGATAACTGACACTGTAATGTGTACCAAGGAGTGATTCTAATATATCTTAATCATCCTTAAATTCCTACAGTTCTCTTTGTAAACTTGACATATGGAAACCAGTTTTCAGTCTATATAAATTATCAGATATCATACTCAAATATATGTATTTTAATTTTTTTCACTAGAAAGACCACACTGACTTCTTATCTGGAGCTGGTACTGGACCTTTCAAGTACTTCCTAGTCTAAAATAATTCGCACAGAAAAACTTTACACAACATCTCAAAAGTTTCTAAATTATACCATTACCCATAATCCAGCACGTTCTGGACTAATCAAGGCTGTTCACTGGTGCCCAATCTGGCAGTGAAAATTGCAGCAACCTGAGTTTTAATGAACTTAAGAGAAATTGTTAAAGTTGAGAGAACAGCCTGGCATGGAATTCAAGAGTAATTACTCCTATATTCTGGTAAAATAATTTAGTCTCACCAGTATCTAACATGAAATTACAAACCGTGGATAAATGAATTACATTTAGACTATTTATCTTTTATATTCATGGTAAGATTTCTCCTCCAAGAAAAAGTATAGCAAAAACATGTGACTTCACTAGCCAAAAGAAACAACAATTCCTAATCAAATTTTTCTTTTTTTGAATTTCCCAGAAAAGCTGTGAGGTGTATATGACATAGCTGTAATACAATCAATCTTCATCTTGCACAGATGAAGTTTGTTTTGAAGTTTTGTTGAAGATAAGTTTTGTTCTCCTTAATTAATTAATTCATTCAAAGTCTATCAGAAGCATGGAAACCTTCTTGCTGTACACAAGCAAGGAGAATATACCTCATCCTCTGCTAAAACAAAGAAATACTGCAGAGATACCAAATATTGCAGCAAGAATACTTCTTGCATAGAAATTAGGCCTTTCCAACAAGACATTTTTCATTGGAGCTTGCTTGCTTTTTACCTTGCAAGACATTGCAGGCTTTCTGAGACAATAGCCCCTTTTCTTCTGACAAGAAGACAGAAAAATATGTCACTTCCTCAATAATTTCCTAAATAGGACTGATTTTAAGATGAAAACGTTTGCAAGGAGAATGATTGGAGACTCTTGTCACTGGAGTTACAGCTCCAGCTGTAAGCTGCAGGTGTGATGACAAATGCTTGCAGTATCACAACCTGATGCCATGTATTTCTTTCCCTTATTCAGGTAAATAGTTCTTATTAGTCACACCGAAAGTAGTGGACTAAACCCTGAAGGTTTACTCTGTGCTTCATCAGTTGTCAGGCAGCCTCCTTGGAAGTCAGAGATAGTTTGCCTGGGAATTGACAGAATAGGAATTTATTAAAGCCCTTAAAATTGAAATATATTCCTAAGATTTGCAGGATCAGGACTCTAATTTAGCATGCACTGAAGATGTTGAGGGAAAGCTGGTCATTCAAAAAGCTGTAGAAAGGCTGAGCTGGAGCAGGCCCAATTCCAGGAAGTGCTTGCCATATCCCTGGATGTTGTGGGAGTAGTGTAATGAAAAGTGACTGATGTAGCTTGATAGAACACTTTAAAATGACACATTGAGCTAGATTCAGTGAAAGGGTAATGGACAGATGGTTTTCATTTTCAGAAATTTAATGGCTATTTGACATTCTTTGTCATTAGTGATCCTGTTTAAAACTTTATTGAATAGTGATAATTTTAATTTCCTGTTTTAACAGAACAAGAACTCTGCTATCACTACAGCCAGCAAAGCATACGTATTAAAAACCTCTACTTCTCAGCAGAATGACTGAGAGCTTCTTTGCATACAAAATATTTACACTAATTTTTAGGAAAAAGTTGTGTGAAGGGAGAATTGGTTTCTTTTTACTTCCTCTGGAAATCAGATAAAATGTTATAAAATGCTTCCTATTTTTCCTAAAAAACACACCTCTCCCCCCACCCCAGACTAATCTAGTCATTCCTTTTAAAGAAAAATTCACATTCAAATTTATCCAAATTTTTGTCTCAAATTTCAACTTTACAGTGAAGTTCAGGCTACAAAGTAGTAGAAATAAAATTTATGTTATTTATTTCAGATATTAAATAATTAATTACATATTCCTGAAATTCTCCTTATTTATATTTTCGGTCTTTATATTTCATCTGCAGATTCTGACATCTTTAGAAAGTGTCAGGATATCAACTCCATTGCATAGGGTGCAATCAGATTCAGAAGACAGCAGCAAATGAAGTGTTTTTCTTTCATGAAGACACAAAACTCCACCTCTTCTTTCATCAATTATATTCAGAATGGGCGTATATACATGGCTTGAAAAATGAAATTAGTCTCAGTGAGTAACCTGAGGTGATTTTTCAAAACATGAAAAGACATTTTATTTGGACGTTTTATAATGTTCCAGTAAAAATCTGGATATTAATTTTTTTATATTGTTTGCTGATTTATGCCTTTTCCATATTCCAACAGAAAGCTCATGACTGCAGCAATGTTAATGCTCTTTTTTTTTATTTCCTTGTAAAACCAATGCTGCTTTATTTGCTACAGAACAAAAACGTTGCTCCAAACATTTAAGTTGATATTAGGAGATCTACAAGCTCTTACAAAGAGACAAGAATAAAAGTTCAAATTTGTGGCCTACTGACTCTGTCAGTGTTCTTTTGAAGCATTATTGTTTACTGATGGGTTCGTGTTATCAGGCAGATTCCATTTTCATTATTTATAAATGGTACAAGGCTTATTTCATTATTTATTTATTTAGATCCCATGTTGTTTTTCGAGTTAGTGAGTATCCGGGTAATTCCTGGAGTGTGGTGCAGAAGGACAGATATCAGCTCCACATAGCTCCCCCATTTTCACTGAAATGCATCAAAGCCCATCTTGGGTATAGGTTGCTGGCTGGCTGCTGGCAGGAAATCCTTGGTGCTGTAAGATTTGCTTCTGTCCCTCTGCATTGAACACCTCCCAGCTGCTTTGCTAGTGAGCAGAGTGGGAATATGCTTTCCTAGCAATACGGCAAATCCAGCCTGGGTGGGCATTTCCGAGTGGCCCTGGGGCTGCTTAATCCTGGAGTGTGGAGACAGCTGGGAGTGGGAGTGAATGTGGGACAACCTCTGTCCTTTGCCACCCCCAGCATGACGGGCTCCCAGATCCCCATCAGAGTGCACCTTTCTGCACTGCTGAGTGTGACAGCCTGGCAGTGCTTTCTGAGCAGGAAACCCTTCCTCCCAACCAGGACACCGGGCTCACATCCAGGCTGTTTCCTGCTAGCCCCTTGGGTGGCTCTCAGGCACAGGGGGATCAAGCCGGCATGGCAGCCCAAGCACATGGCACTGGTGGGTGTAGGAACCAGGTGCAGGACTGGGCCCAGCTCAGCAGAGGTATTTTTTAATGTATTGCCACAAGGATATCCACGCTCCCAAGGGGGTGACCAGAGCATGGCAAGGGCCAGCTGTCCCCCTGCCCCACACTGCTCCTTTCACAGCCTGACATTGCCGTAACCTTTGGGAAGAGGCTAGCAACTTTTCATTCCCTCTACCAGGTGTCATGATGGCAAAATGACACAACTGAGTCAAAAGTTTAAATATGTTTTGGAAATACATGTTGGAAAGAAGAAAAGTCTCCAGGTTTAATGTGAGGCATGAATCTGACAAAAAGGGCTTCCCTGCTGCCTAGGCAAGTGCTATCAAGATTAAAATTTTTTCTGACAGTAGAGGCCCTTCCAGATTAAATACAATCACACAACAAAGCTTGTCAGCATTAACTAGCTGAAATCAGTCAGATCTCACTTGTAGCTGGCTGGAACTAAAAAATTAGTGTAGAACAAAGATTTATTTCTTTTTAAAGCAAGGAAGGAAACATTTACGGAAGAAGATCACAGCTAATGTTAAAAGATTTTAAGTACTTTTTTTTATTTTAGAGTAGTTCCAATTTTCCTTAATGATTTTTTATGGCTGACAAGTCACCCTTGCTACTTATATAATTTAATTTTAAATATTTGCATCTGTAAGCAAATAAGGATGTTATTAGCGTGTGGATTAACTCTTTTACTTTTGCAGTGAATGGCCTACTGATTTTTTTCCACAGTGCTTTTACAAAGGCAACACAATTTTTGGTCCCAACTTGAAGAGATCATCCTGTACACCTCTTCAGTAATGTCTCTAGGGAAGCCGGTAGGATAAATGCCAGGGGAGCTGCTATTATTTCCCTGTAGCATGACGACCTCTTCAGCAGGAATAATTGGCTCAGGCCAAGAACTTGCTTCATGTATATGGCAGATACTGACCCAAGCTGGATTTCAACCAGCAGCCATATGATTTAAATAGGAGATGAAAATTGATCTCAAAATAACCTCAGCAATCTAAGCCAAGAAAGCGACAAAAGAATGAATGCTTAGCACTGCAGAAAAATAAATATCCTCTTTTAGAAAACAGACCTTGTCAGGAGAACCAAATGCTCATACATCATGTAGTAGCCTAAGTTGAAGAATATGCCTCTGCTGGTAAACATAACAAAAACAATAAGAAATGGTTGTCTGTTTGTATATTTTTACAATATTATGTACGATGTATCACATATCACATATATAATGTGTTCTATCTCCCAAGTTTAGCAAATATTCATTGAGATCTTTAGTGAAGCAGTAGCTCCCTGAATCCCTGGATTGTATTCCTCATGGGAAGTAGGGGTCCCCAACAAAACTTATTTAGCAGATGAATAAATTATGAAAATGGTCCCACATTCCAACTAGACAAATAGAGTGGGTGAAAACCATGTCAGCTTGTTGCCTGCTTGTTTCCTTGCACCTTCTTGGAGACTGCTGCTGGACAAGCTACACTGGCGCCTGATGTTCAAATAGTCTGTCGCAGAAAATTCAGGGGTGAAGAGATTTTTCTCACAGAAAGAGTTCTAAAATGCCTTCAGACAGGAGAATTAGGTTCTTTGCAGCCCCTGTGACAAGCATTTTAACTGTACAAGGGGATATGTTCTGCCTCTGGAATCCAGTACATAAATTACAAAGAAAATAATAGCTTCAGTCCAAAGGACTATCCACTAATCTCCTTGTTTATATCACAGGTAATATGTAAGTGCTTTTCAGAGCTAATCCTGTCAGCTGTAGCATAAATGCAAAGGCCAATAAGATTACTTGGAGATGAAGCATTTTAATAGCATCACAGAGTCAGGAAGTAAACAGATTATGAAAGGCAGCAACTGGCATTGATTTTATTTTGCAGCTTGGCCTGAATGTCCTAAACTTGATGAGTCTTGTAATCAATCTTGTTTTCATTTTGCATGAGACTTTAGCTCATCCTGAGGCTAAGAAAATAAGCAATTTCGAAAACCAGAACATTAGACCACAAATCATGAGAGGGAAGAAAACTACAGTGTAAGACCCAACAGTGGAATCCTCTTTTCTGGGCCTCAGAGGTACCTGACAGGGTGCGAAGGATGAATCTGTGAAACAGCTGTGCAGAAGATTTCTGTGATGATGTTCTCCTGGAAGCACAGGCTCTCCAGATCGGGTCAGATTCTGGAGATGTGTTGCTAGACAGTTTCCAGGCTTTTCCATCTCCAGATTTACTTTTCTCCCTTATTGTTCTGGACAATTCCCAGTCAATTTTGTTGTGGTTTTAATATGAGGACTCACATCTAGAACAGAGATACAAGCTTTCATTCTTCTGAAGGGAGTCTCATTTGTGCAACAAAACTGCTTTGCCAATCAAACTGATAGAAAGGGACAATCAAGGAAAAAGTCCTTCGAAACTGCGCTGTTGCTTCAAATGAGAACACTAATGTAGAGGAGGGAATGTGTCCTAAAATGCCAAATCAGTGAAATCAATGCCCTGATTTTCATCTTCGTGGTCTTTCTGACAATCGTCATCCTATAAGAGCTGTTATTCATTGCTCCAATACTACTGTGAAAGTTCTTTACAACCTTCATAGAGACAGAGAACTATTTATCTGCAAGAAGGACTATTTTGGAGAGCATGGGAAAAATCTAGATCAACAGACTGCATACCAGAAGTCTGATTTTCTTCCACAGAAATCTTGAGTGTGGTGGAAAAAAGTACTGTGTTTCATGAAATTGACTACCATGACTAAATTAAAAAAAAAAATCATACTCTTTCCATAGAACAGGAGCAGTTGACATATCATTTGCCACAACATTTTTCTCACCGAAGTGTTGGATTATGTTCAACATTTTGTCATAAAACACATGAAGTCTGTATCTGGGACAAACCCATGCTTTTCTTCCTGTGGAGGTACAGCCACAGATTTCCACCGGTGTTTGCAAATCCAGTAGATTTTAATATATTTTATTAAATATAATTCAATTATTATATATTTTATTATATATTATTATTATATAGTTCAATTTGAAGTCCAACCCTTCCACTCTGTCCCTGCAGCCAGATAATTTGTTTCTGTGACAACCTGCTTTTACCTAGAATTTATGCTAAATCTGTCAGTGCATCCATTTTGTGTGGTTATATTTCCATTTCATATTCCAGGCTAAATGAGAAGGCAATTTCATTCCCCTTAGGTTAAGAATAACCTAAACAAAGGAAGCTACTGCATAAGAGTGGGCAGGGAGTAGCTTATAAAATGTAACAAATACCTTTTGGTGCTGTGAAGTAAGAGGGATTGGTTAAATGTGAATGTGAAAGACAACAGCAGAAACTTACTGAGCACAGGCAGAAAAGTAACAGCATACTAAGAAGAAAGCAAGAAGGAGGACTGGGTGCTGGTGAGACCATCAGCCCAAAGAGTGTAGGAGCAATGCAAAAGCAGTTAAAAACACTCCTGAAAATGCTAAAACTCTTGTAGAGAAAGACTTGCAGCAGATGACAAAGCAATGCATCCTACTGACTTTGCTACAGGGTTTAGGGGGATTCGGCCATATGAACCTTCTCTGCCCATACAAAGAGTTGCACAAAACAGGTATCTGACTCCACCATTAGTTTCTCCTAACACAGAGAGCCCTGAAAAACTGTGGCAAGCAACCATTGCACGGGTTCAGCTCTGTCTTTTGGGCCACTCTCTCATGCAAGGGGATGGATGAGATCTGGCATTATCCAGATTTATAGAGCATTTCAAAGCATGACTTCCACTGAAGCCTTAGCACTTGATTTCATGCTTTTAATTTCAATGCCTTTGGAATTTTCAGCTTCCTCAAGTTTTTGAATCAAAACTTCTGTATTTTTTTGCAATGCACTACTTACCTTAAAAACTGTCCCAGAACTGGTGTATAAATTATTATTCCCAACTGCAAATTATTCTCAAACTCTACTTTTGCAATAAATATGTAAGAAGCAAATGAATTAAACGTTAGTTTTGTAGGGAAGAAGGGTGGAGGGACAAAGTAAAACTGCTGGGAAGGAGTGGAAATCCAGGATTACACAAATAATTTCTTCTGTGAATTTGAAGTAGATACATGCTATCTGAGAGTCTGATTTTACCAAAAGGGAAGGAGTAAAGGAAAAATGTCTTCAGTATATGTAACATTTTGAAGAAATGTTTCTTTCAACATTACAGAAGACAAGTAATTTCACAGCAAGTGTGTAGTATGATGCTGTCTTCATTCCTTGTGAGACTCCTCAGGCAGGGAATACATGGCATGTTATACAATAATGTATGAAAAAAAGAAGTGCTTTCACCACTGATTATTTTATAAAAAGTTGGTTCTCCCTAGCAGCTCTAACTATGATTGCTCTCTTGACTTTACTGGTTTACCATTTCTCTGCAAGGTTGTGAATTTTTCCCCTAAGGCAGATCAATGCTGTAATTTTAGCACCATAATTTTATGGAAGTTTTTCAGCATCACTGTTTGATTTTCAAGATTAGTTTTGAAAACTGAATAGAGAAAGGAAAATAGCCCCGGAAAATTAGCCTCAAAAAGCACTTTTTTTTCTCTCTTCCAGTTCTGAGGAATCATGTCATCACTCATCCTATGCTTACTTTAAGGAAGGCATCATCCTTTTGAAACTTTTAGAGATTCTTCTGTCTGAAGACTCTTTTGCTTTCTTTCAGCAGCTTGTTTGCCATACCATCTCCCTTCATCACTTTTCAAAGACTGTGGAAAAGTCTTTCCAGCTGACACAGACCCCTATTAGCATCTGTGCACTCTAACAATACAGGGCACCAGCTATTGTCCCTTCCAAGGAGGCTGGGCTGGTGTCCTGGCACCCAAAAAAGTGGGTCAGAGATTTTTATGTTTGCATTGACCTGCCTGACAATGTCAAGTGAGGTCTCAGTGATACCACAAAAAAGTCGTCCTGCTGTTCTTTTTGTCCATAGTGGAAAGCAGGGGTAAGGTGAAAACCTCTACTGTAGCCTCCTGTTACTGGCCAGAGGTTTACTACTGGACTGGGCATTATCCAGTGGCATCCACTACTTGGTTTATTCCAATTTATTATTCTAAACCCCTGTCTGGGTCAGTCTACTCACCTCTCCTTCCTTCTGTGCTGAAAAACAGTTCACCTCTTGTCATTTCTTAGCTCACAACCTGCTTGTGGAGCCCACAGGGAGACATTTAAGTCATTCCAGCACATTCACAATGGCTTAAAGTGAAAAGAATGAACAAATGCAAGCTGGAATGTCTTTTGAACCTCCTTGTTAATGGAATAAAGATTTAAGTCTCCAAAATTAAAAACAGATAGGTAGCTACAGTACTATTAACCCCTGCTTTGTAACACTTCTCTTACAGTCTAAAAATGCCATCAGTGTTTCAGTACTTATGTTATCTATGTTAATGTAAAACATCAGTAAAGCTATCAAAACAGAGAGCCACCACTTGAAAACTCCTTGATGGCTAGTCTGTGCTCTGGAGTATGTAATTCATGCCATAAGGTAATATCCAGATGAATTATTCTTCATTGGAACCAGTTGGGTCCTTCTGAAATTACCCATCTTGCAAAGCAAAGCCATAATTTTCAACACATACTGGGCTGAACTGTGGCTCTGCCAGGGAAAATGCATACCTCATATTGCAATTATAGGCTGAGGGAATCAAGTAGCTGAGTCTTGGTGTAAGGTGATCAACAGTCACTGCGATAGGCAAAAGGCTATTCTGAAAATGATGTAAATTGATTCCTTTTTATCTATTAAACATTAAGTACTGTACAGCTGCTGATGGAACTGCAAGGGAACAAGCTGTCTGTATTGTTATTTATAATACTGGTGATGCTCCACAGAAATGTAAAAATATAGTTTTAATCCTCCCATAGTCCTGTCAGGTATGCTACTAATTATCCTGGCTTATGCTGTTGGAAAAAGGGCTCATACATCCTCGTGCCAGCTTGCTGAAGCAGCGTGTTTTACAATATGGGAAAGCACTCATTGTTTCCTTTCATTTGTAGAAGTGTATATACGGAATTTCATTGTAGCTACAGCAAGAAAATAGGCAATCTGTTTTAAACATGTTGGTATAAAAACTGTGCTGTGGTCTGGCATCTTCACTTTCAGCTGAACTGACAAAAGTTTCTCAAAAAGCCTTTCAAGCTGCTTCAAGTATTTCTGTCTCTACATCTTCTTGCAATACAATACTCTGTGTATTATCTAGAGAAGAACACTGGTCCACAATCTTTTCTTTGTTTTGGGTTATAATTTTTTCTGAGCATTTTCTATTTTGACTGTTATGCTTATCTTAGTTTAATGATGCTGGGACAGATTTTAATGTAAGCTCCAATAACAAACCTATCATGTAGTTAATTTCTGAGACTGAATTTGAACCATAAGCAATAATCCCTCTGTTAATTTTAAAACAAAAATAACCATTTTGAGAAAAGTGGAAATTTATGTCTACATGGGATATAAATTTTCACTTTCCCCTATTTATTTTGCACATCCATGAAAATAAATAAATAATACTAAATGTAAAGAATATTAAGCACAGGGTATGAAATATTTGCATGAATTGAAAAGCACTGAAAATTATATCGGTGTATTAGCATTTATATGACATCGTATACCAAAAGTACTTGCTTGAAAATAGTTAGCATATGCAGAGTAATACTGGAAGCCCTATGTATTCAAAAAACTCGTGGGACATACCAGGAAAACACAAAATATGGGATGTGAATCTAAAGAATGTTAGATCTCTTCATTTTTAAATGTACATGTAGTAAGATTTTCCAGCAAAACTTATATTTATTTCTGAAGTAGAAAGTCAACCTGAAATGGACTCAAAAATTAAGGACACACATAAATGAAATTTAGAATCACTTCAGGATCAAGTGGTTACTTACTGAAAAGGAAAAATAAATTTTATTTCCGTGTCGCTAGAACTTCAGGCAAGTAATGTATACAGTTCATGTACATATTTAACAAATATTTTTTCTGAATGACAAAATCAATATTTACTGTTCAAGGCACATGACTTTTATGTTGTACTACCATTAAATATCCTGGACAACAAATTCTTTTGGGACTCTATGGGGTAGCAAGCTAGAATAAGCTTCTCTGAATAAATGGTCTTATTCTAAGCATATGAAAAGTAATATCTTCCTCCTTTTCCCATGGTTCTTGGTCTATGTGAAAGGACCAGCTGGTGAAAATCAGGGATGCCAGTCGAAAGTTTATGAACTCGTCTTAAAACAAATAAAACCTGAAAATAAAGGTCTGCAAAAGAAATTAAGAGTTTTGATTTTGAGATATATTTCAGTTGGGCTGATTTTAAGGTATTTTCATTTAAAAATCTAAAAAAAAGTCAAAACTCTATATGAATATATTTCTTCTACAGAAACATAATTTAAAAAAACCCTGTTCAGTTCTGATCACTCTTCCTCTACAAATTCTTTTCTTTTTCTCCCCCTGGATTTGCAAGGAAAGGCTGAAACTGTTCAGCCTGGAGAACAAAGGGCGCAGGGGTAACTGTGTATAAATACCTAATGGAGCAAATGAAGATGAGCAAGTCAGGCTCTTTTCAGCAGTGCCCAGTGCCAGGACAAAGGTAACGGGCACAAATCAAACCTCATGAAATCCAGTACGAACACAAGAAGAGAACCTTTTGTTGTGGGTGTAGTCAAACACAAGAACAGGTTGCCCAGAAAGGCAATGGAGCCTCCATATGTGGAGATATTTCAAGCCTGATTGGGCACAGCTGGCAAGTGGCTCTATCTAATGCTGCTTGGGTGGTGGGGCTGGACTAATCATCTGGAGAGGTCCCCTCCTAAACATTCCTGTGATTGCAGCACTTCAGGCATGGGAGCTATGCCATTAGGTCTCTGTGATCCCAATGAGATTACAGCATTGTGATTGCCTGTGGGTCTCTAATTCAGCCTCTAATTTTATAGCACTGCATGCTTCTGGATTGTTGGTTTGCTTTCAAGCTACCAGTTTGAGCTCACTGCAGAGAATCAGGATCACGTCTATCTAATAAATGTTTGCTGACTGCTGTAAGATGGATTCTGAGTCTTGCATTTCCTTCTGTAAGGCATCCCTAATAATTAAAATGAAAAAAAATTCCAAGAGATTTTTAAAAGCTGTGTATGTGATTTAATTATATTAATCATACAGAAGAGATTTTTATTGTCATAGTAACTACACCAAGCTTCTTTTTTTCCTCTTATATTGCCATAGTAGATTATGTTAATATAATACTTGGTCTTGTTCTTGGAGAGGCATGTCTGAACACTTTTTAGGATATTTTTTGTTGGGACATACGTTCTACAGATTGCTGTTCAGATGTAATTCCTCATCTCACAAATGTTTCTTGAGCTTGGCTTTATGAAAATGAATATGCCATAAGAGCACAAGACCCTACTCATCTGTGCAGAAATCAGCGGAAAGATTCAGGTTACTAGAGCACTGAAACTCATACTTAAGTCTGAGCTGGAATTCAGACACATACTGGAAATTAAGTGATAGACTGCTTCACCTGATTTAAGATCTAAATATTTGCAGGACTGGGGCCTTAGGATTGGAGTTGCAACCAAATCAACCAACCACGTTCCGTGTCTTGGGGTTGTTACCACCAGTTTTGTGGGGAAACACCTTTGCTATCCAGTATCCACTGATACTGGAGCATACTGCAATGAACTTTTTATTTGAATTGTCAATCTTTGTTCATCCTTAAACTTATAAGGAGTTACTCTGAAGTAATGAATTTCGCCAAGTTTTATTTTACATTTACATTGTACCTTGCTCATAAGAAAAACCAAACAATTTATTATAAACCTAGCAGACTGTGTCTTGGATTTTGATTGGTAGCAAATCAGTCATTAACCCAGGAAAATCAGTAATTTTCCTGCACAGCTGCTCAAACATGCTGGGGAATTTACTATGGGAAAAAAAAAAAGGGTGAAGAAAGATATTATCAGCATTGTAAAACATTGATTAGAGTTTATTATACAAAATAATTACATTTAATCAATTATCACAGTTCAAAAGTGATTTCTTGGGGATTATTATTACCTAATTGTTATTAAAGATCTTACTACAGATGGCATATGCAGTTCATTGCTTATTATTACTTTTACAAGCACAGATGGCACGGTACAAGCAGTAAGACTAGCAGACAGTGATCTTATTTTCCTAATGTAATAACAAATGAATATGAAGAGGGATTTTTTTTTTTTTGATTTTTACTAAAGTGTTGCAAAATAGCTAATGGACTCAACTGTTCAGGTCATTTTGCTTCAATAACAATTTCTACATAGTGCCTGTAGAAGCCTGTCCAGGATATTCTCAAATTAATGTTACAGACTCAAAATATTTGCCTTATGATGCTCATTCCAGCTTGCCTCGCTCTACCCTCTGCATAAGAATCAGTTTAACTTGAACTCTGTGAACTCTATTGGCAAAACTTCTAAGGCATAAAAATATCAATAACAATTAGATAAAGAAGGAAAGGAGTTAGTTCAAGAATATTTTAAAGCTATTTATTTAAAAAGAGAGTGGTAGATTTTTAAGAAATAAAAGAAATAAAAAAGATACTTATGTAAGAGCCAAAAAATCCTTTCAAACTAGCAAGAAAAAATCATTTCCTCAAAAGATCAAAAGTTTTTTCAGGAACAAAAACACAGCATGCAAGTTATACTTTTATACCTTCCTTTCCATCTTTGTGCCCTAAGGGAGGGGTGGGAGGATAACTGTTTGATTTTATGGACTGTTCACTTGGATAAAATGGATCCCTATAAACAAGACAAGTGTGTTGTGATAAGTACAGATTAATTATTTGGCCAAGTCTATCCAGTAATTATGTTTCGGACTTACATTCTCTCTCCAGGTCTCCATCTCTAGGAAGCAAGCCAGTCATCATTCATGGTACAGTGGCATTGTCAAAATACATAAAACCTCTTGCACTCCTAAGGCTTAATTACAGAACTCCTGCATGAGAGCTTTTATAATCAGTGGTTGCACAAAGCTGGAACATGTTTTCACTCTTCATCTTAGGTCATATTAAAAATGTATTGTTAAATCACGCCACTCTACTTCAAAATATCCTAGTCATATGTCTCAAAAGGCAAACAACAAAGCTAAGTGTTATGATTAGAGAAATGCTATTGGAATACTCCAATATTGAAAAAGAAGGAAAAATATATCTCATGAAAAGAAGAGCAAACATTACACCATGTGAATTATAGATAATACAAAAATAAAATTAAAAAAGAAAGAGAGAGAAGAATCATATATCAAGATTAAAAACCCCAAAATTTCCTTATAAATAGGTGAAACACGGGAATACACGTAGACATAGAATTTTTTTTTTTTTTTTGCAGAGGGCATAAATCACGGTAGCTATATCCCTAAGTATGTGGCAAATAAAAGGAGTGAAAGCAACACCATTTTTTTTAAATACTTGTGTGCCAGTTCTGCCATTACCCTAATTCTGCCATGCACTGATTATGTCCCTAATTTAAATTGGTAGAATGGCACTTCTAACACTTAAGTTTATTATTAAAATCCTCTAACATTCTCTGTTTCCAACCCCTTCTGGGCCTGAATCAGCGCGCCAAGGCATCAACAAAAAAAATGCATCTGATCTTCTGAATAAATTTTTTAATAATGAGGTCAACATTTGTCCTTATATATGGTATACTTACAAGGTCAAGAACTGTTTAATTAGCTTGTCTTATTGAATTGCTACTCTACAGCTGAGCTGTGGTAACTGGCAAAGTTCATACCCTAGTAGAATCCATTTGGTGAGTAAAATCCATTAGCAACCACTAAGAAACTGTGCATAAGAAAATCACCATCAAGGAGCTGTGGTTTAACTGGTGGTTTGATTTAATGTGTTTCACTTATCACAGCTTGGCAGAGAAGCAGTCACTTGTTTAGCCACAATAACATGATAGCTTCCATTCTACGGCCATTTCCTTACATATTTTCCATTAGCTTCATCAAAGAAGGGCCTCGTTCCACCTGTCTTACATTAAAAGGGTGCTATTTTTGAATAAGCATGCCAGAAGAGCACCCACATATAATTTCTTTCCCTAACATCTTACTTTAATTGAGAGCAAAATAATCTTGCCTTTCAAGCTCTGAAGAATACAGGAAATAATACAGACTGTTAGGTGGGTTTAAAATGGCATATGTCAGGTTCAGAGGGTAATAATCAATAGTTTGAGGTGTGGCTGGTGGTCAGCAATTAGGAGAGTACACCAGAAGCTGATACTGGGGCCCTTATTGTTTAGCCATAGTCATTAAAGACCTGGATGATTTTGGAGTGTATCCTCAGCAAATTTAAATTGGAGGGTAAGATTACCATAACAAAGAGCAGGCCCTGATAAACTGGTGAATGGGACCAGCACAAACCTCATGAAATTCAGCAAGGAGAAGCATCAAGTTTTGCGTGCCAGGTCATTCAGCCCTGTGCAGTACTGTGGCCTGGCAGACAGGTGATCAAGAAGGAGTCACACTGAAAGGGAACCTGAGCAGAGTCAGCTCACTCTCGTCATGAGAAAGGCAAATCGTGTGTTGAGCTGATGTATGGTCAAGGAACATTCATCTGATCTGTAGATCTTATCCTCTGGTTGCTATTGATGAGGTTACATCTGGAATATTTTGTCTAGTTTTGCACCTCCCCGTTGAGGTGAGGTAGAACTGAAGAGGGTCTAACTAAAGGCTAAGAAGTAGGACATGATGTCGAGAGGATGAAGGAGATTGGCTTCTTTAATCTGGTGAAAATGAGCTAAAGATGACCTAAAGGAACTAATTATACATAAATGTAGGGTTGCTTCAAAGATGAGAGATGAGGTACTCTGTAGTATCAGGTGAGACAGAAGGGGCAACAACCACCAGGGAGGTTCAGGAAAGACTTTTTAACACATAGGGCATTACAGCACTGAAGCAGGTTACCCAAACAATTATTAGAGAGTTTCATAACTTGACTGAACAAAGCTGTGGCTGACCTGATCCAGTTGCTTCCTACTTTGACTGTGACTTTTGAGTAGAATCTCCATAAGTCCCTTCTACCCAGCATTTCAATGATTCCTATGAATGCTATGATGTGTCCAGCAGGGGAGCTATGTATGACTCAGGTAAATATTTTGGAGTTCAGTATTAGTAATACAATCATTTTCAGTGCACGAAACTTACGACATCAAATGTCCAACAAGTGGTAGAAGTGCAACCAGGAGGAATTACACTGGTCATATATTCCATGGTCATGGCTCAAATATAAGAATACCCCTCCCAATATTAGCCTTTTAAAAATTAATATAAAAATTTTGAAATGAGAAAACATAAAAGAAAAATCACAAATATCTTCTTGAGTTTATTTCCTGTGATGGTAAAAAACAAGCATGCAAACCCTTCCTTAGATTTTCTGTTACCTAAAGATATTAACTTTCTATTTGAAGCCTGCATGGTGCAGTGCTTTCCCAAAACCTTTAGTCATCTGGATAATTATATGCAAACAATAAGTTTCTATAAAAATTGTTGAAACCCTACAAAATATCTTTTTATTGTTACAGATGTTGTGGCTCAGGGACAAAACTAACCTTCATAAAAATAATTAGGGAAATGTCAGCTTTTCAAAAAAATATTTGAAATTGTGAAGGATTTGAGACAAACCAGTTTTTATTGGAAAGCCAGCACTTCTTATCAGAGCTAAGATGTAAAGATTTCAATATCCAGATGTGATTAGAAAGTAATCCCAAAGTTTTCTGTGGTTCAAGCCTTTCTGCAATTAAGTGTTTTGTTCCTTACAATAGAAGCTCATAGCACTTCAGAAAGAAGAGGCCAGAATTCTGCTGTAAGGTTTTAGGCCTCAAAACATGGTATAGATTTATAATCATTAAAATAAAAATGAAAAAAAAAAGCCCATCAAACTAACTAACAATGTAAAGTAAAGCAAACACAAAAGATCCCGTTAAAATACTTTTTCAAGAGCAAAAGTAATGAGCTGGGTTCCTAGCACATGCACATGTTCAACAAGAAACAAAAGAACGTTCATGTGTATAGCTCTACAAGCAAGCATGGCAAACAGTTTTCTGTGACTATTTGCTCAGGATTTGTTTTCTTTTCAGCTGAGCTTTTTCTCTTTTTGTATTCATTTTCAAAAAAAACTATGGATTGTTACCATACATCTTGGCCTTGAAGCTGCCAGAGTAATTATTAGCAAAACTACTTGATGCATGAGAATTTGTGCACTCTTCTAATCTGAGAACAGAAACAACACCATATGACTTGTCTGACCAGTCACAACTAATCAACACAATGAGAAAAACAAATATCAGGCATTGCATAAATACAGAAAACTGTTCACAAACAGTCTCAACGTTACTGTTGCACAACAAACACTTATGATCTGCTCCTAGATTGTTCAGTATTACAAAGAAGGAGCCTTAAGGTGATGACAAATAGTATTACTTTCTTTCTGTTTCATTTGATTTTGAGCATGTGTACCCTTAAAGGAAAATTGCCTCCTTCATGAAGTCTTCTCCATTAGAAAAATAACAATTCTAAAAGAAGCTTCATGCTAAACATTCAATTTAATACTGATTAATCAAACATTCCTTGCACTGAAGATCACCTTTCTTAAGTCTAGTTTACCTTCCTCACATTCTGTTTTTATGCACATAACTGTGTATACACAGTACATGTACGTCAGGATACCAGTTTTGGTATGATAAAGTAGAGCCACAGCTTTGCTGCAGTCAGTGCAGGGAGATTGCTTTTAGAAAAAGTGGTTTCTCCTAAGTACTCTAAAATCCCCACACTTCCTCGAGTCTTGCTCCTGGACGCAGTGAAAGGCGTGGATAGAAAACCAAAGATAACACCTGAAAAAGAGTGACAAAGGAGACGTTGCTACTTCAATGCATTGTGGGTTTTCTTCTCTTTGGTTTGCTTTGACTTTCTGTTCAGATATTGCTGTGCTATAATGATTATTCTTAAAATGGTCTCGCTGAATATTTATTTCATGCTTGGTATCAGTTGCTCCACTGGGGAAATTTATAAGAAAATTGTATTCAGACACATATTTTTCTATTCAAGGAAGTCTAAAGCTAACTCTTGTGAACCAGATATTCACTTCAGAACAAAACTGTCCTCTTCTCAAGTTCTTGCCCTTTTGAACTGGATGCGTCACGTGTGGCTTGGGAACTGAAGACCACATATGAAGCGAGGTAGATTACTCACCTGTATTAATCTAGGATCTGGAGAATAATTTACTGACCTCAGAAGACTTAAATTTTGAAAGGAACACAGGCAGATATTTGGAAGGCTGTAGACAGCCTTTCTCTGAAGGCTTTGCAGCATTAGAGCTTACTGTTCAGCAAAGAAAGGCACTTGTTATTTCCACCTTTCCTCAAGGTCTTTGTGAAGTATTTTTGCAGTGCTCCTGATTGTCTTCTAAGACAGGGGGGAAAATACCATGACAAGAAGTCAAGTGTTTGTTGCTTTTTACATGTACAAAACAAGCATAATTGCTGATTCAGAGCTGTTTGCAGTCCAGGGAGCTGTCAGTACCACATTATCATTAAACATATTTAATATGACCTGTCAGTAACAGGATGCTGAATCTCCCCTTCAGCAGTGCATCTCTCATATTCTACTTCTTTGTACTCTCAAATCCAGTTGGACAGGTTGCAATTTCCTGTTTTTTAGGAGAAGATTGCACCTTTTCAGGCTCACATAACTCAGCCTTTGGAGTGCCTCCAACAGATGAAGGAAGCTGACAACCAGCTCATGGGGACTGAGAAGTCAGTAGACAGGAACCAGCATGAAAGAACTCGCCTGCCAATACTTCTGTCCATCACCTTGAGTCTGTGAGGACAGAAACCTAGATGCTGAAGTTTTCAGTGTGGAACTCACCTGAGTCTTTGGCACTTACATTTAAGTCTGCTACAAATGTGACCATCTTGATTAACTTTCCCTGTATGTTCACTTGGAATTCAAAATCTAGATATCCCTGTATACGGGTTTCCTCGTATGCTTAGTTCAATAGACAAGCTCAGATGGTGCCTAGCAATTCTAACACAACTAATTAAAAACAGGGGCTTTGATCTGAAAGCAGAGTGTTCACTTCCCCACATTTTTGATAAAACACTAATTAGAGCACTCCTCAGTAGAAAACTTTGGACAGAGAAAAGTAATACCTCTGCTTGCTATTTACAATAAGCCCCAAGCTACAGAGCATTGACCATATGCAGCCAAAACCGTAAAGGTCATGAGGTCATCTGGTAGAACTAGGAAGCCTTTGTAACCTCTGGTTTCACATAAAGCTAAAGGTCTGTTATAGTCACACTTGCATATCTGGATCTACTAATTGATGTAATTTAAAAAGAAAACCATAAATGTGGGAAAATTGCTACGGTAAGTGCTTTCTTCCTAAAATATCATTTTGTGACTTACCTAAAATATTTTAACTCTGACAATTTTAATCAAATCTGTACAAAATATATTGGTTATAGCTCAAATGAGTTCTGTAAAACAAAATATATTTCAAGCACACATCTGTTAATTGTTATCAAAACCCCATTTAAAAGTAAGTAAAGAATTTAATGTTGAGATAATTATTTAATATTTCTTAAAAAAGAGATTTGTTTCTAGTGAATCAGTATGTGATCAATAACCCATATTTTCAGAATTTTCTGTGTTGATTTACACTTCCTTTGTCAGAAATGGTTCAAGATATTTCCAGTTTCATTTGTCTCTGGTGTTAGGTGGACATTTCTTGAACAGTTCACATAGAAAAATATAAGTTTTATCATCACACCGACTGCAAAATGTATTCCCACTGATGCTTCCACTCACTCCTGTGATTTGAATGGTTTTGGTTTCAATTTGACAAACCATTTTGCTGGCAGTATGTTTGGCAAAGCTATCTGAGTGAATTGAAATAACTTTATTCCCCCTGTCTGACCTGATTCTACAATCTTAAAGCAGTAAAAAGCAGACTAAGTGTGTTCAATATTAATATTGTGCTCTCAATGACCTGGGGTAAACATAGTGAGGTATGTAAAAGTAGTAAAAAGCAGACTAAGTGTGTTCAATATTAATATTGTGCTCTCAATGACCTGGGGTAAACATAGTGAGGAGATCAGATGTACAAGGAGTTGCTGTTTTTGCATACCCAGTCAGAGCAGAAAAGCTTCAGTAGCTTTAAAGAAAGCATTCACAACATCTTTGCAATGCAAGCTTGACTCACAGAACATACTGTGCATTGAAAGACTCCCATCTAAAGAATAATGAGCAGGCAATCTATCTTTGAAAAAGGTGAACAAATAAGGGGCACCATAATACATTTATTTGTAGTGTGTAACAACTAGGCCTAGGAATAATTTCTAATTGCTTGTTTACAAAAAATCCAGTTGACTGAATACATTTTGAAATGGGCTATTAATGTCACTACATATGTGTCACCTATAAAAACTTGTTGATTGCAACTATGTCCACTTATTATCTTCAGAAAAAAAGTAAAAAACAAATGGTGTTATAATTTATCCATTTAGATTCTAGTATAGAAAATATTTGCTGACTGTTCCTGCAATTAATTTAGTCCATTATTTAAGAGAACTTAGTTGTGCATACTTGTTCTGCCTCTTGGATGGAAGAAAGCGTTCCACAAGGAAAGAGAAGATTCTGATGCCTACCAGCCTCATCACTAATACACTGCAACAGTATTTGTTTTTCCTTCATGCACTTCATGATGAAAAAAACATTATTATCACTGAAAGCCAACATGCATTTCTAAAGCACACCTAAACCCACAAAAACACAAGGTATGGCTTTAAACATTAGTAAACATCTTCTCTGTACTACAGTGCAGACAGTACTATAAGCAAAACACTGGGATCTCTAACAGCCAGAGATCAGAAAAAGTGTTTAAATCCTTGCAGAAGTGCCCAGGAGCAATTTGCCTGACAACACCAAAGACCATGTATTTAGGCTTCAGAAAAAAGGCTTTGAACCCCATTTGGGTGAGAGCAAAAGATGTTAGTCATAACTTAGTCAAAGGCATTTGATTAAGTAGGGTCTTGGCAAAAAAGCAAGGAAGAAAGAAATTTCCCTTTTTCTCTCAGTCTCTTTTTCCTCTCTAATTTCCATTGCTTCTTTCTGTCCTTCTGCATGACTGGTATGCTCAGCTTTTGTCATTCCCTCCATACTTCTCCTGTTCAGTCAACCACATCCCTAACCACCTAGATAGCACTGACAGTTATGTGGGCCTAATTACCACTGCCTGCAAGACAATGCCCAGAAAAGCTTGTATCAGTCCTCGGATGTTGCAATCTAAAATGAAGTCCAAACTGGAGATTTCAAAAACACCTGGTCAGCTGCTGTTATAAATATAGATTTGTCTAATTTGGTCAGCACCTTTGGTCAGGTTCATAAGGTAAAGAAGCTGCCTCCATATTTTTTTCTGCTCCTGAACAAAGATTTTGTCCTGCAATGTTCTATATACGGTAAAACTGGTTTACTATATATATACAAGCTGCTGTACTGTTATCTCTTGGTCTGTTTTTCTTTTTGTCTTTAGGATGGTTATATGCCTTTATCTTGATATTTTATCTGAGTATATTTTAACTAATTTTGGTATGATGTAGTAGTTGTTAATGTCAATAGCCCAATGTGTATTTAACTTAATTTGTTGGTTTGAACTGCAGCAAGCCTGGGGCAGAATTGATACGCTGCACTTATTAACATATAGAACACAACTCTATGGAAAAAGGTAATTCTCTAGTTAGGTTAGCTCTTAGCTGGGGCATACCATGCTGTGAAAAAGAACATCTTTCTACATTTAGTAGTTCTGAAAGCCTTTTTTCTTTTCCATTCTGGAATGGAGTAACAAAAATGGAAATTGTTATAGAATCATTCTCTGAAAATAGCTGAAGTAATAACATGGAGATGAATTCAAGTTCCATAGCAGGATAAACAAACAAAATCCCCAGGAAGCTAAACTTGACAAACACTAGTAATGTTGCAGTACTTGTTATTAATATTAAAGATTTCTCTATGTGTTATTACCTGAGCTATGTGATTCACTGTTTAATTAGACACACACAGAGCAGCAAAGTATATTGTCTCTCCCATGAAAATTTTGAAATTTCAAAATATTTTCCATTCCACATCAGGATAAATGCTACAACCTTTGACAATCCTCATTTAGCAAACAATATACTACCTTAGAGAGCACTCACACTGAGACGAAGGTACAAATCACTTCCCTTATTTAGGCTGACTTATCAGCTTTCAACTTAAAGACCACAGAATTGCTCTAGGCATCAGGCTGTGCAATATTCTTGTGTGGCAAGTCAGCGGACATGCTCTTTCCTTTCCACTGCCACCCCTAGCTGGGACTTTCTCTTCAAAATGTATATATATGTATTTAAATTTTGACTAGCTGCGAGATCAAATTTTCAAAAGGCTTCTTTAGGTTTTGTGATCTGTTCTTTAGCTAGGGCCCTCTGAGACAAGGTTTGCTTTGGGAAGGTTTGCCAGTGACTGTTGTTGATGGCATTCTTTTTGCAGCAATATCAAATGGAGATTTTGTTGGTTCTGTGGCTATTGTTGTTGCTGCATTCATCTTTCTTATACAGCCATCCTGACACTTTTAGTTCAGTTTCTTGTATATAAACACTTGGACTCAATTAGCCACAAGTAGATATTATTTCTAAGGGTCTTGGTTTCACAGTACAAAAACACTTCCACCTTTGGATGTAAGCTGATAATAATGAGAGGTCAAGTCAATGAGGAAACTTCATCTTGAACTGCTGCTTTTAAATAGTTTGAGGTTATTTATTTGGGGATTTTAAAATTTATTTTCTGGTGGCTTTGTCTATATATTACCTTCAGATTAACTGCACAGTATTTTGGAAGATACCTCATTTATGTACACAGTGAAAAAATGTGTCTAAGAGCCACAGCAAAAAAACCTGCATGCAAAGGAAAGTAATCTCTAATTTACCTGTGTAAGACATATCACCTGCGACAATCTTGCATTCTCTGGTTGCCATACAGAGGTATTAAAGCAAATGAATACTGTTTCCTGTTGTATGTCTCACTTGTCACAAGACAAATTTGTATTTGTATTAATTGAAGACACTGAAAAACAATCTCTCCCCAAGAACCTCTTTCAGTCATATTGATGTCATGCTGTTTTCTAAGAAAGGAAGAGACGCTTGGGGTGAATTGGTGAAGAGGAAACCTGAGTAATCACAGAAAAGTCATATGTTCCTGTGTTTATGCAAACAAGCTCATAAAGTATCTGACAGTGAAAAGTCAGAGTAGTTTGCTGCATACAAGCCTGTCTTCAACTTCTGCTGACACGGCTAAAATAGCAAATAAACAAATCCAAAATCACTCCTTGGAAAACAAAAACTGCTTTATCATCTTTCAGGATGACCTTTATGATTATCAATCATGAGAACTGAAAAGACAAAAAAAAAGAGTAAAATACCTATGATATTATTAACATACAGTGGCTACAGGGCCTGTTTTCCTAGAACAACCCCATTGTTTTTTGCATTTCAAACAGTTGCTCGCAAAGTTCAGCTTAGTAATCAGGATAAAAGAGAAGTGCAGATTTCTGAAAATATCAGTAGCATTAAGGTCAAGAAAATACTAATTAATACTAATACTACTAGAATAATAATAATAATAATAATAATAATATCATCAATAATAATCAGTCTGACCAAAAAACCCCCAGAAAATCCCATTAATAAAGGTATTCAAAACTGGTATGAGATTAATCTCAGTTGAATCATGAGATTCACATGGGTGAATTCAGAATGATTCTGTAGTATCAAGAGTACATCCATGCAAGAAATGCTCTAGAGCACTCGTCTCTGCCATTTACATTAATTTTATCTCTGAATAGTTTTACCAACTTTAACAATTGCACTGGATCTGGCTGGAATGGACTTAACTTTCTCCACAGCAGCCAGTATGGTGCTGTGCTTTGCCTTTTGGGAATTCTACAACAGCCTTAATAACACCCCAATATTTTGGCTACTACTGAACAGTGTTTGCACAGCATCAAGGTTTCCATTCATCCTACACACATCCAAAAGTGAGTAGGCTGAGAAAAAGGCAAGATGCTGAGAGGAGACAGCATAGCAGACCCAGATAGCAGACTCAAAGTGACCAAAAAGTATTCCATACCACGTAATGGCACACTCAGGAAGAAAACCTCAAGGCAAGGAGGAAGGAAGACATTTTTGGTGATGGAGTTTGTCTTCCCAAACAAGCATTACGTGCGCTGAGGCCCTGCTTGCCAGGAGTTGGCTGGACATCTGCCTGCTGATGGGAAGTAGTGAACTAATTCCATATTTTGCTTGGCTTATGACCACAGCTTTTGCTTTCCCTATTAAACTGTTATTATCTAGATGCACAAGTCCTCCTACTTTTCTTCTTTTTTTGCCCTGTCTTGTGAGAGAGGGAAGTGAGTAAGCAGCTGGGCGGTGTTTGGCTGTTGGCTGGGGTCAACCCACCACAACAGTATTTCCAACAATTTATACAGAGTCCGAGGGAGTAGAAATATAGAGCAAGCATCTGAGTCTCCTCCTGTTTTACCTGCAAAACATGGGTATCCTTTAGGACCTATTTTGAGCTGAGAAAAATAAAAAGTATTTATCTTCTCAAGTCACATTTCTATGTCACTTTATTATATGAAAAGACAAGAGGTTTACTTTAACATGTCTTTTCTAAAACACCTTTCATTAAAAATACGTTTGGTTATATGGGTCTTATGAAAATTATTTTTTGCAGCTGATCCAAAACAGAGCCAGGGTTTATGATTATTGTGATCATGGCATATCAAAGCTGTCTTTAAATCTGGCAGTGTACATACACAATTGTATCTGATTTAGGAGTAGGTGAGGGCAGGCTAACCTCTCATCTGGTTCACTGACACCTCTGGGTTCAAGGGCAGAGTTGGCACCCCACCCCAAAATTCTCATCAGCATAGTTTGGCTGTTTCTGTACCTCAGGTAATTGGTTTAAAACTGATTTTGGAATATTTATGCATAGGCATTTTGTATTGACCTCTAAGTATATCAGTGAAAAAATGATTATGAATTAAAAAAAAAGAACAATATTTACTCAGAGTAGACATGCTCGAAGCACCTCTCACCAGAACAAAATGGTTCATTTAGATTCCAGAAAAGATAATGAATTTTCCCCTTTGTTCTACAAGGTAATGGCAGATTGTCTGACTTCGTGTTAACGATATCTACACTCATAGTTAATCATTGACTACTGAGATGCAACAAAGGAAGTGGAAGCCGTCACATAAGCAAGCCTGAATTTTGCTGTGTAATGATACACAGTCAGAAGGCCCTTTTGTTGTAGCAGATGGCAAAAAGTTTGAACTTGAGCTCAATCAGAGTTCAGTGCCCTTGAGTCCTTTCATTATTAACCACGGGTTGTTTTTGTTTTGCCAAATAATCTTACTACTTACTGTCCATCCATGCTGTACCATTGGTACAGCAAAAAAATGTTGGTTTTTTTTTTGTGTGTGTGTGTAAGTGAATTATACTGTCAGGAGTGGGGAAGAGAAACATGCAAATTTAACTTTTTGGATGTAGATGTGGGTATTCTTTTTCTCAGATTCCAAAACTCAGAGATTAATTTTGTCTCTTGAGCAAAAAGATGTGATTCCCTCTTCATAAGCTGTTCATAAGAATTTTTGGCTCTGATAATCAAATCCATACTTAACTACCCTGACAGTTTGCCTGGGATTCCTCAGTCTGCCAAAAAAATGTCAAATAGCATTGAGTGGTGAGGGGCTCTGAGATCCATCAGCTCATTCCTCTTCTGAACCTGAAGGCAATACTGAGATAATTGACTCTTCATTTGGTATTGTTTGCTCTGTAGTGTCATCTAAGGTACTCTGAAAATAGAAAGCAACTTTTGCCTTCTGTAGATACAAAGGGAGCCATAAGTCTGCTTTTATAGATTATTACTCTGATCCAGAACCTTGAGGTCTTTTAGAAAGCACAGATTGTTCTTTACCTTTCAGTGCAGGTATCTGAACTGGTGTTCATGTGCATGTTTATTTGAATTGTATTTCACCTGGCACAAGTTACTCCTATTCATCTGGAGGCTCTTTTCATCTTTTGTGAACCACACGGACATTTAGTACTAGTACCAAAGATAATATCAGATACACAGCTGACATGAATCACTCTAACTCTACTGAGCTGCTCAATTACTTCTGTCAAAGTTCAGATCTTAGACTCATTGGCTGCTTCCTTCTGCACTATGTTAATATCTACATAAAATAACTTATTCCCTGCTGCTGTTCCATAGAGCATCTTGTAACCAACCATAATCCCCTCTGAAGCAACTAATCACAAAAGCTTCTTCACCATGGCATGGAGTCTTCATTTGCAGATGTCTAGATGTCAAAATGGCACAGAGATTTTTTGACTGACGGGCTCTGCTGTATGATGAGGAAGAGTTTAGATAAGCCTATTAACCTGGATACATTTATCTAGGAGTTGCTGTTAACTTGCCCACAAGCTTATGAAAGTAGAGAAGGAACTACTGCAAAAAGCATTCATTTTTGTGGGTAAATGCAAACTTGTGGTCAGTCTCTGATAGCTACTTTAAGGCAAAGTATATTTCTTTCCCCATAAAGAATTTAGATCAATATTATCTCATAGGTGTGCCTATGTCTAGCTTTGAATCCTTCTGATGCATAAACAGATATGTGCATACAGTATGAGGGGCAAAAGCAGAGTTCCAGCTTGTCCTGCAAATTCTCTCAATTGATGTCTGGAGAAGAAAAAGGACCCCTCAAAGATATTTCTTCTCCCAGCTGATTCCTAATCAGGCAAACCAGCCATGAACATTTTAATTATAATTAGTTTTGAGTTAATAAGGTTTTGCTTTCCCCAAATTGTTCAGAATATCCCTATAAAAACCTAATAGACAAGCAGGTTTTTATTTTAATTCTGTGTTTGCTATTAAAAACAAGGGCTTGACATCCAATTGCTCTATCTTTCCCTTAAGTGACATTTGTAAGGTTCATATCGTTTACACAAGTCACAATCACACTGTAATGATAGCTCCAGGACCTTCACTTGGCAGTGAAGTTTAGAGATGCATCTAGACTGGAAAAAAACCATCAGAGACACTTGATAGTTGTAAGTAGTTATTATGAATGCTATAACTGCAGCATTCAGAGCATATTGGGCCTGAATGTGTCCTTCTTTCTTTAGGTTCTGAGGAACTTTGTATTGCTCTGACTGAGAAATTTTTCACCATGAGTAGCTATTTTAAATGTAGCTCCAACTTTTTGATGCTGTTTCATTGACAGCAGTAGCTACACCACAGAAATACATTCAAGGGGTCCACAGTGATCCATTCATAACACTGAGGAGATGAGCAGCTCATCACAAATACTGCTTCTCCTCTGAAGTACCTGCTTCTCTAGCAGAAGGCCACTTCCAGCAGAATGAAAATATTTAATAGAAATCAATCATCTTCATACCAGTTCCTACCCACAGTGATCCTAGCTGCTTTGTATTAGAGATTTGATCTTCTTAAGGGGACTTCTAGGATACTGTAGAAGTACTGCTCTTACTGTTTTCACTTTCCAATGGTAATTTCAGCCATTTGGTGTCACAGAGCTGAAAGGGACTTATCGTAGGTCCAAGTACAATCGGCTTGGTGTTGTGGCTGATAAAGTGACTGTACTTGATATTCTCTCCTTGTGTGTTTTAGCTACGCTGATGCTGACTGGAGCTCTTGCTTCCTGGGTTTCCATAATTTTTGGTCCAGCTTGATGAGCTAACTATATCCAGGGTCCTAGAACAGCAATTAATGTAAAAGGTTTCTTATCTTCAGCCCAGATGGATTCAAAACTGGGTGGACAGAATGATAGATCTACTCTTTACTAAGGACTATGGACTTGTTCTGAGTGTGCATTGTTATTTTGTGGACAGAAATGCCCACAGGCTTTCAAAAACAACAACAGATGGTCCTAAGGGCACTAGCCACTTGAGGGTGTTTGCAACAGGTTATTGTATGTTGAATAAGGCACAAGTATTTGCTGCTTTCCTTTAATTGCTCATGTCTCTTCTTTATCCACCTCCAAATCATGGCAGCAGGTCAAAAGAGACACAAGTTCTCAGGGTTTTGTGTGAAGAGTGCTTTGCTGCTTGAATGTTTCTTATCTTTTGTTTTCTCCTTTTATTTTCTTCATCAAACCAGTTTGGCAGAGGTTACCATTTCAGTCTTTTCTGCTCTGTCCTTGGGAGTATTCTGAGCTCTCTTTTCCTCTTGAGAGAGGGGGAACTGCTGAAGTGGGGTAGTGTTTATAAACAAGACTGTGTTTTTCTCCCACCATTTATGTTAGTGGCTATGACTTAGAGGATTTAAGTATGTTTCCTGGGAATATGAAATAAATCTATTAAATGGAAGTAAAATTTTTGATACCTTGTACTGTGCTTTTCAGGCTTAATTACATATATTTATTTGACATGTCTGTTATTGTGAGCACTAGGAGTCTACATAATTCTTTCACAGTCTGTCACCTCCGTGTGATCTGCGTAAGTCCTGTCAGGAATGTTGACCTTGTGCTGTCCTCATGCATCTGTGTCTGCCCAGGTCCATGGTGACCCTTTGCTTTCACACGAACAGAAATAGAGTGATAAGGAAACCTGTGACATTTTCATCCTACTTAAAAATGTCCACAAAGAATAAGAAGAATTTATTTCTTCAACAAATAAATTATAAGCAATTTTCTTCCTAAGATGGAGCAGGACATACTGAGGCTAGGAAACTGCATGGTGTGTTCCATGGCTGTATTTTTTGAGCAGCATTGCTTTTGGATTCCTTTCTAATTATTAAGATGTCAGGAATAGCAAATCCAAAAGGTCTCTTTCCACAGTCGTGGAAGCAATGCTTTCTCTCTCTCTTTCCTTCCCTACAGAATTACAATGAATTGATCATGGATCTATTAATATATTTGCATCTTGTTTGAATATATTAAATACTTGTTTCATATTTACTGAGTAGTCCAGTCACTGTAAATTCAACTAGATCAGAAACAAATTAATTAATATACCAATCTAGAAAACAGAACCACAAGTCAAAATGAACATTCCAACTGGTATCCTTGACAACTGGCTGAATATTCAGATCTTTGATTCAGCCCCTTTCTACCTGCTTGTGGTAAGCACCAGGAACACAGTACCTTCTGCTTTATGGACTCCTATCCAGAACCAAATATGCTTCTCTACTTCAGACAAAACCATGTTTGAGAATCTTGCCAGCCCATTAATGCTTAATGCAACCTTCATTGGACAGCAAAATGAGCTTTCTGAATACTCTCTGGGAATGATTTTATGAAAAATCTAGCCCAAACTGTCAAAATGGTTAATATCTTTATAGCTGGAGCTGAGGGGAAGCTTATATCTGAAACAGAAAACCTTATGTTTTTGGGTATCTTGCTATAACAATTATATTAGCAGGAAAAAAGCTTTTGCTGTATTCTTTCCATACATTTCTAGAATTTATGATAAAACAAACTACCCTTGGGGTTATCCAGTAGAATGAGTGGAGGCTACGGGGGCTGTTCTCAACAGCGTGTCTGCACTACTACAGAAATGTCTAAGGAAGCCTCAGAACAGCTTGCTCAGGTAGTGGAATGCATCTACTACAGGCTCAAAGACACCTTGTCTCCCAGCAGGAGTTCAGATTCCTCCAGGAAATGGTTTGTCACTAGTACGCCTGCACTGCAGTTCCAGTGTTCCAGGTCCCCAGAGAGCTCCCTAGGGAGGGGAGCCACACAGCATGACCTTGTGGCTATGGATGTGTGCAGGAGGCACTGCACTGCCTCCTCCCAGCACAGCTTTGGCAGGGCTAAAGCCTCAGAAACCACATTCACATACAGCTCTGCTGCTTCGGGACCCAAAACAATATTTGTGTGAACAGTATCTGAGACAACCAGTCCTGCTGGAGCAGAACTGGCTCCATTTGTGACACAGCCAATGCACAGCCAGGCTGAGCAGGTGCGTCACTAGTGTGGGTGCTCTTGAAGGCAAGCTAAGGCTCACAAGCTACATTCAACTGTATGCTGACTGGATGTTACCTGAGGACTGGATTTAGCATTTTGTCCCCTGGCTTTCTCTCACTTTTTCCATTAGATTTCAATTTAAAATTAGTGGAAGAAAATTTTCAGACTGTATGGGTAAAGCAGTGCCTCCTATTTACAGCCTGTGCTTGCAGGTCACTTTTCACCTCTAGCTTGAAGAAGTCAGCCTTTCCCTGTGTCCTTCTAGAGCTCAGGTGTACCTAATGATAGACAATTGCATCTGGAGGGGAGGTCCCTGGCTGGCCATTGAGGCATTCATTACACAGGCTACACTGGGGAAGTTGCCCATACAAAATCTCTGAGGAAAGAGTTTTCAGAGACACCAGAAGTATGTGAAGTATTTGTAGTAATGTACTGAGAAGAAACTTTACCTCGTTAAGGTAATCTTAAATCATTAATAGTTTTCCTAGGGGAATTTCTTGTGTATATTCTGCTAAACATTAGGAAAAATTGTTTGCACTATGCCCTGGTTTCCTTCTCTGTTTTTCTTTTACTTTCCATCCTCCCTCACTTTTTTTTTTGTTTGTTTTGGTTTTTTTTAGTGCACTAAAATAACTAAAATAGCTCATACATTGTTTTGGAACTTGTAGTACTTCTGTTATGCAGCAACTTGCCTTTAAAAAGAGAAATTTGACTGGCCCAGCCTTCGAGGAGCTGGAAAATAAGGACTTATGCAGTGCAGCATACAAAAGAGATCCAGACTCAGCCTCGTAAAGAAAAACATCTAAACATTTATGTGATTACTAGGAACAGCATATTCTCCTGTACCCATGTGCTTCTGGATGCATTCCAAGATATTAATAGCAGTAGTGGCAGGGCTGTACATTATATTGTTATTTCCTCCTTGGAGAGAACAGAATGTTAGACTGTGAGAATATGACATGGAAACTATGTGAGTTGGCTGCCCTCTTCTACTTTATTTACTCTTTCTTAGATCTTTCTGACTTTGGAGCTTTTGCAGTCACTTTAAAAGGGATTTTCTTTTTGCCCAGGAAGATTACTGGAACTTCTACTCTGGATCAGATGATGGACATTAACCCTGCTTTCTGTCTCTGTCTGTTGGAAACAGAACAGACCTAAGTAGTCAGTAATGTGTTAGACAAAGGCAAGATCTTAAATTTACTTCCCCCTTGAGTTACAACAGTGGTAAATACATGTCAATAGGTAAAAACATCTATACGCTTCATTATTTTTCATCTTATTTGTACAGAAATAAACATTACACTTTCTGATAAATGTCCTTTGATTTTATCATCTGTCTCACTGAACTAGTCAACGACATTGTCTTCCATGAGATTGATCTAGGACTCAGCTAAAATACTGCAAAGAGACAGGCTTAAGAAGCCAGGCAGAAAACAGTAATTTAGTTTTTTACTATTGTTAGAGCAAGAGCTGTCCACTTCCTGAAAATCTGGCATTCTGTCACTAAATGGGAACCCAAGTGTCTCTTAAACTGCCTTAGTCTGGATGGAGTCTAGCTACATTTTCCAAGACTAGGTTTTTAAATTCATGGTTTTCCCAGCACCCCAATGAGGAGGTAATGCTCCTGCAAGCTGCAGCTCCCTCTTTTCTACACCTTCTTTCCTTTCCCATGTTTTCCTGCCCTTTGCACCATGCTGGCTCTGGCACCAAAACAACCATCCATATAGTGCCTTGAAAAAGCAGATCAGGGCATTGATCCAGTTTGAAATTAGCTGTTATAAGAGATCAAGCCTGTTTGCTGCTGCTTTTCACCACTCAGCCATACCAGGTTGCACTGGTCAGGTGCACAGGGTGGAGGTGAGGAGGGTGAGGGAAGGGAGGAAGATAGACAGAACATCATCTACATGCAGAACTACTACTTTATGCTGTTTAAAGTATTTTTTAAGTATGGTCTAGGACACTGTCAAGATTGCATTTCTTGGCAGAACTTTTTTTCTGGAGAAGTAAGATTTTACTAGTTAGTGCCCCTAGTCCCTCCAGGTTTAGGAAAAAAAATCTGTATCTCAAGACAGAGAAGCTTAGCATATATATGCTCTCTGTGAATGGCAGCCAGTATAAGTTTAGAGGACATGTAAAAGTAAAATTACTGCAAACTAGAGGCAATGAGGAAGGGATAAAGGATACTGACAAATTGTAGGTGTATGGTAATAGCTGACAAATTTATTTGTACCCCAGACTAAAGGATTGCTTCTCTTGTTCTCCAGATTACAAGAAGAATCTGCAGATTAAGACAATAGTACCTGTTAAATGTTGAAATAACATAGCATTTCAGGGGATATGCATTCAGTAACCCACACACTACCTTTCAGTTTTCCAAGCAATGTTATCTGTTACAACATGGTAACACTTTGAAGGGCAGATGCTGTCTCACCATAAATTAGTAATGGGGTGGAAGGGAAGATGCAAACTTTTGGTTTTCATTTCTCTCTGATGTAAAAAGGGAGCACTCAGCAGCTGCTATTCTCTGAAGACTGTGTGGCTTTTTCTCCATGGGACAGATGGTACAAGATAAGGCTTCCCACACCGCTTAACAGAAGCTGTTTCCCATGGACAGATTTTGCTATGGACAGAATCAAATTGTATAGCCCACCAGCAGAACATCTAAGGCACCAAACTTCATGCAGTTGTGTTTACACAGCTTATTGGAGGTGTTGTTTGGCATAACCTAACCCCTTTCCCCCTGACCTGTCATCATCATTCTAGATTTAAAAGCCTACAAAAAATTGCCTAAGTTAGTCTGACTGCCTCTAAAATACTTCTGTATTTTGATTTAGAAAGAGAAGGTGCTCACCTTTTGTTCATAGCAGAAAGTACTACAAATGCAAAACTTTTGCTTTCTGAAAGCAATCAATTTTTTCTTGTTATTATTTCATTTTCTCCCAGTATGAAATCACCTTGAGAGTCCTACTCATTATTTATGTGATAAAACAGTGCTTCTGTGTTCCCTTTAAGATTGTTCCATTAGAAGCACATTACTTTTCTGCTTGAATGAAAAAATGCTTGAATGCAATTGGATCTAAACTCTCTGATGCAGTTTCTCTTTGGGATCTTGCTTCAGGTTTCTTTGCAAAAGCTGGTCCAAGACCAGTTCTGCATTGCTGCTGAAGCAATTCTGGTACTACAGGGCACTTTTGGAAATAGCAACTGATGTGCAGGTTTAACACCATATGAGGTCTGTCTCAGAGTGTCGGGAACTACAGAGCTGATATGCAGGCCCTTGCCAGTGCAGCAGAAAAAGGACTCCCTGGCTCCGATGCTTTCCAAAACCTGCTGATGAAGGTACCTATTGAGAAGATCAACCTCAAAAGGCCAGAGTTTCTTGGTAGATGTGAAAGGAACTTAATTTCCTCATAAACCAAGTATCCAGGCATCAAGAAGATTCGTGAAATGATGATACAATATTTAGTCTTGTGGATGGCATTGTGCAATAAGGCTCATTGCCCTTTTTACTTTCTGCCACTGTTCACAGTGTCTGACAGCAAGGAGAATAAGATGTCATATATGCAGGACTGTAAAGCCACTTAATGCCATGTATGTATTTCTAGTTTGTTTGTTTTGGAGGCTCTTTATTTTTATTTTAAGTGAAGTAATGTACTCAAAAAATATTTTTAACATCTAATTGCCAAGGTACCTTCCAAGATTTTGCCGTTCAGTATATGCACTTCCAACAAATAAAGACAAAGTGTCACCCTTGCAGAGTGACCTCATCAGAAAGTTACTTTTGGAATAGCAGCTGCAGCAAGTGTTAATCTAGAGAATTGTCAAGGAAATAAGGGGGACTAACTTACTTTCCTGGAGGGTAATTTAGGATTATATTAAGTATTCTAATAATATGCAGACCCCAGCATCCAGAAGCTGTCACAGGAGTATCAGAGGAATCAGGGTTTGCATAACAACAGGAGGGGGGGTATCCTTGATGTGTTTCCTCATGTTCTCTTGTTCCCAGTCCTTCCTGTGACTGGAATGTAAATTCTAAACCATGGCAGCAAGCAAACCCACAGAAGGCAGCTGGCAGGTGGGCAGCAAGTGGTCAAGACAGCAGGAGAACACCAATACATTTTGTCTTAATACTCAATATAGCTCTTAAGATATTTCAGAGCATGCACAATCTGTACACAAGACCATGGCTCAGATGTCCAAACACATGAAGAATGAACATGTAGTCTTGTATCTGCACATCACTCTGCTTTGCTAAAACTCTGGTTTTGAGTGCTTAAAGATCTGTTTAGTCAAAAGAAACCTCAACTAACAAGGTGTTTCTTTTTTTGCCTGCAAATGGAATGTTCATTAAAGGCTCTTCTGTGATGGTTTTGATGGCCAAAGTGACCTTCATCTGTACAGTTCACACATATGAATTCACCACATAACCTTGTTTGACCCTAGAGGGTCCTTTTGAGGGAAAGGGGCTACTGCATGCCCAGTAACCATTCTGGTGCTCTGCAGAATTAAATGTGTTTATAAAGTTAGATAAAACATTGTGTCTGTGATTACTTTTTTTTTTAATCAAAAAGAATTTAGAGGCAGCTAAATGGGAAGAAGCCAAAAAAACACATGAAGGAAATAATATCTAAAAAGCCTGGGACATGCTAGAAAAACAGCAATCAAACAGGAATGATAACACAAAAAATCAATAGGAAAAATGACATACTGAATCCAATTAACTTTGAATTGATTATAGAGAGAAAAACAAAACCAATTTTGACTGCTCTCTCCAATATTTGATCCTAAGACCAGTGTACTTATTTAAAACATTCTCATAATCAGTTTCCTTTATACTGTGCTTTTTCCTCTGAGAATGTGCCTTACACCATATTTGTCATTTATGTCAGAACAAAATAAAAACAAGAAGCTGGTATAATCAGTTTTGAGAACTCAAGTAACAAAAGCACAATCAAAGAAATGAAAGGATAATTAGTAACAATGAATAAAAAATGGCAGCTTAAAGCCTCTTTCAGATTTAGCAATATGTCAGAGCAGGGCTAAGTAAGCAGAGACAATGAGAAAAATGCATCTTCTCAAAAGAGTGGAGGACAAATTCAGACCACAGCTAAGGCCTAACCAATATTTCAGTTAAAATTCTTGAGGTTAGAGCCTAACACCAAGTATGCAGAGGCATTTTTATTTATTCACTTAACTGCTGCTTTTCTACCTTCCATTTCCAGGTGATCAAATTGCTCTGACTGCTGTAAAACTTTTTACATCAAGAAAAGGGTCCATATAAAAATGTGGATCAGACAAGTCGTTAAAAAAGTAAACAATAAGGCAGTGTCCAGACCTTTTAGGACCTTAAACTTCATAAACAAGATAATTAAAAACAACTAATGACAGACAACAATTGACTAGCATAATGAAAACATCTGTTCTGCTTTTGAGTTCTTATATTACTAGTCTTGAAGATTCATTGACTTTTTAGGCAAAATGAGGATGATGTCAGTATTAAGAGGTAAAACTCAGAAAAATGGGTACATTTAAGATGTGCAGTAGTACAAATTTCAGTGATATTTAGCAGAGAGAGCTCTGAGAATGCTGCTCTTCTGTTTCTTATCAACTGTATCAACTCACAAAATATTTTTATTAACTTACTGGGCTGAGGTTAATCTCTTCTCACATCTAAAAGCTAAAAGTTGAGTATAATCTAAGCTTGTTGTCCAATTTGATTCTGTTGTGAACAGGAAACATTGGATGCCTAAGGCAGGTATCCAAGGATGTGAAATAAATTGTCCTTTAAATGTGCTTTGTGGTGAGCTGTTAACCCATTGCTTTTCCTCTTTCACATTGTTCTCCCACTCTCCCCTGCCCCTAGCCCTGGCCACTCCCTTGGGCTCTCCCCATTGGTTCCTGTACCCCAACCCCACCCAGGTACCGCCCCTGGGCCCCGGACAAAACCCCCCTGTGCCCGGATCATGAGGTTTCTCTGCCTCTGGGAATCGCAGGGACAAGATGTGATTAAAGTCCTCTCAGACCCCTTTGGGAGACCCTTCTTGCCTCCTTTGTCATCACTGGTTGTAACACTGATAGCTGACCAGAGCAAGATTGCAGGAACATCCAAAATGGACTACGGGATGCGACCGGGTCGCATTGCCCTAAGCAGCCCTGTTGAGCTCACAGGAAGCTACAGCCTGCTAAGGTATATCTAATGATTACAACAGTGCTTGCTTCTCAGCCAGTGTAAAAAGCTTGAAGTGCTCATCTCACTGTTAGACAGTTAAACTTAAGTAAGAGGAATCACAGCTTGACATTCAAATCTACAAAGGCATCTGTTGGTGTCAGTAGTATTACACTGAGAGATCTGGCTTCAAAATGCTACAGTTCATGAAGTCAGTAGCATTGGACACTGTGATAAAACATGCAAATCCATGAGCATTTCTTGCAAGACACATTCCTGAAATATCTCCTCTCTCGGGTTTATTTCTTTTTTTTTCCCATCCTCTCACTCAAGCAAGGCTTCACCATGATAATGTATGCATATAAAGGCAAAAATAAACAATGAACCTGTGTAGTTACAGGGGAAAGCATGAGGAAATCACCTTCATTATAAAAAAAAAATAATTATTTTGGGCACCAGAAAAACATTCTTACTTTTTTGGAAAGGTGGAACTATAGAAAAGGAAACTGGAGTTGTAGCAGTGTATAACATACTGGTGGCATGTAACAGCAGGTCCTGCTCTACTCTGCACTGGTGTGGCCTTACCTGAACATTGTGTGCAGTTTTTGGGCTGAGGTCACTTGGTTTGTTCAGCCTGGAGGAGACAGAGGAGAGACCTCATTGTGGTCTTCAGTATCCTCGTGAGGAAAGCGGAGGACAGGTACCAATCTCTTTGCTCTCATGCCCAGTGACAGGACTTGAGGAAGTGGCATGAAGCGGAGTCAGGGGAGGTTTAGGTGGATTTCAGGAAAAGGTTCTTTGTCCAGAGAGTGGCTGGGCACTGGAACAGGCTCCCCAGGGAAATGGTCACAGCACCAAGCCTGACAGAGTTCAAGAAGTGCTTGGACAATGCTTTTAGGTACATGGTGTTATACCTGGTGTTGTCCTGTGAAGGGCCAGGAGTTGACTTTGATGATCTTTGTAGGTGCCTTCCATCTAGGCATATTATATGACTCTATGATTCCACGATTCTATGACCTGTCAGTGAAGACCTGCAGAGAGTAGATCCTATTGATCCTGACTCAGGACATGAAAGGATGATTTGGCTTGCTGACCTCTGACATCCTATTTGTTACAATATGGTGAAAAGTCTTCTTTGCATTTGAAACAACCCTGAGCTTACATAGGACACATACAGCAAGGTCCAGCCATATTTTATAATTCTCTGTCAGTGCTGCAGAATAGAGACTGTCTTTATTTCCATCTGCCAAGACTTGAGCAGGGCTGTGCATGAACTGAGGTGTTACTCAGTGTATTTGGAAAACTTTAAACTGAAATATTGAAATGGAATTTAGCAAAATTTGAGCAGCTGAGCAGGATCACAGCTTTAGGCTTGGATGTCTGTGTGTTCTGTGCAAGTCCCAGTTTTGGTAAGTCCCTTTGGCTCTGCCGAAGTTGTGGGATGTGAAAGTGCCTGCCAGCTTCTGCATCCCTGAAACTGAATCTAGTCACATACCATCTGCCTTTCCTCCTCAGGCTGTGGTCTTCAGCCAAAGCATATTAAGGCATACAAGAAGACAGTGACAGCAAGTTTCAACAAATCCCCTAAATGAATGGGGGGTTCAGGACTGGGTGAAGGAGGGTACCATCAAGGACATGCAGCACAGGATAAGTGATCTCTGAGGCCATATGATTAGAGACAATATATTCATTGTTCCTGTGCAAGCCAGTAGCGGGTATCGAAAGAGGGATATTCTGCCCTTCAGTATAGGCATGATCTCTCTGAATCTGGCACAAGCAGCTGCCCAAAATTAAATATGCAAGTAAGTAAAGCTTCTGAGGAAAAGAAATGTTTTCTAATCAATTTCCATTAGATAGAAAGATGTTATGGATAAGGAGGTGGTAAGCTTTTCTGCCGGTGAATTAATACATCTATGTCATGACTATCAATTGTTGTCAGAAATGTGTGCGTGGTCTGGAAGACTTTTTTACAAATTGACAGTGACTGGTCAGGCTGAAAGCAGGTGTATCTATTTGAATCTATTCTGACCTTTGGTTCATGGCATATGTTCATGTTATGTCACATTACCTCATCACATCACAAAAGCTAGATGTCATGCAGTGTCACATTCTAACCTAAGACAGCTTATCAGCTCTACTGTTGTCAGATTATGTGTAATGTAACAAAAGCACAGTAAATACGATGTGCTGTATATTATTTTAGCAGTTATCAGTCACATAAGAAGTTGAAAGCAATATTCATGTAAATGAAAAGATACAGCATAATTTCTTTGGAAACTCTCTGGGGCTTATTTACTGTTATTTCCATAGACCATTCTTCTGTGTGTTAACAAAGCTTTTGAACAATTCTCCTCAATACTCAGAACTGCAAGCCCTTGGAAATCTGCTGTTTGGGACTCCCTGAATTATTACCATGTTTAAGGTGAAAGTTGCGCCTGAGGGCAACCGGCCAATAAACCTGTCCTTGCCTTCTGCTTGTGGGATTGCCCTTCTTATCATGCTCCTGCTTTTGTCAGCCTATGACTCAAAGCTTAGTAACTTAATCAAGCTTGTGTTTATAAGGCTTATGTCATCTGAGTAGGAAACTGAAGCAATCCCTTGTGACTTAGGGGACCGGTCACATGCTTGCAGAAATGACTGACTGTGGAGCTTCACTGCCAGGACATAATTTGTTTAGATTAATGGCTAACAAAAAACTGTGAGTGATACACAGGTTTGGATAAATTATCATCAGCCTATGGGAAGCTCATAAACTGGGAAAGAAGTCAGGCAAAGAATACATTCATCTTACAAACTAGTTAAGTAATCTCTCCAGGTCTACACAGCCCATGAAATGCTAGTGTTTCATAAGGTTGCATGTGGTCAAAACAGTAAAGCTTTAATACTCTAAGGACAGGTAGTTGCATGCAGCTGCAAAATGACACCTGGTGGCCTTTTGAGAGAGTGGCTGTCATGATTTTTTGAGACAAGGGCAGAGGGGTGGGCAGGTGCAGTTGCTTTCAGAAGACCTTTGCTTCTGGGGACTGATAAGTTGTGAAGCTCTGGACACAGCAAGTTTCAAAGTAAATGCTTGTGATTGCTCATCTAACTACTCACACCTAGCTACCTGTGAATACAGACAAGTGCCATTATAATGACCATGATTTTGTCAGGCCACATGACACAGATCCATTTCTTTCTCTCCTCTTCCTCCCACTCCATGCTGGGCATGTAAGGAAGGAGGGAAGGAACGTGCAGGATTGTGTCTTTCCTGCCAGGTTGTGTGTTAGGATATTCCCTTTTCTTGTTCCTTCTATGCTCATGCGTTGCCTACTGTCTCACACACAGAATCATAGACTCATCAAGGACCAAGATCATGGAGTCCAACCTTTGACCAAACGCAGCCTTGTCAACTAAACTACAGCACTAAGTGCCATGTATGGTTGTTTCTTGAACACTCCCAGGGATGGTGACTCTACCACTTCCCTGAGCAGCCTGTTGCTAGGTCTGACCACCTTGCAATGGGGTGATAGGGGCTTTGGAAACAGTGGGGAGCATTAGACTTGCATGCAGCTTACCTGTTTTAAAAGTCTGGGTGCCACGTAGCATTTGTCAGCATGGCACCAAAGAGAAATAGGAAATGAGAGATGGGATTCAACAAGGGAATGAGGCTTATGGGGTAGCAACATTAAGGACCAGCTCCCTTACATGTCAGATCCTTCTGTGGGAAATGCTGAGCATCTGTAGGCTCCCCAGTAGTCCAAGAATCAAAAAGTATTTGTGGGTTTCCAAAGACTTCTTGGAGATACTCAATTTCTTTCAAGACTAGTGTTCCCTTATCACTCCCTCCTTTTGCCTTCCTGTTCCTCCTTCAGTTGAAATGTCTGATACTTACTAACTAAATCATTAACTGAGTTAAGCATTTTAATAGGCTAAGTAATTATAACCCATGGTCATAATAAATGATATGAAGAGGGGGGTTTCAATTAAGAAGTATTTTCCCACCGCTGTGTAGCATATGACCTTCAATGTATAAGCCATATTTCTCACTCATTCTGCCACCCTGAGGGAAGGAACTGCTTCCCTTTATATATATATTAAAAAAATTGCTAATGGTGCACTGTAATCACATGGCTGCATTTGAACAAATCTCATTCCAGACTTTCCCTGGAGGGTTTAATTATTCTGGTTTGTGCAGAATTACACCAAGTTGTAATTCTGTGTGTCTGACTGCAGCTGCTAGTTCATTTGTGCATCTATTCTCCCAACCAAGTGCACATAGAAATGCAATGCAACATTCATACGAACAGCTTAATGAACAACTGTAAATGGGACCTCTCAAACAACAACTATATGTACTTTTCTGCAGACTAGCAGATCAAAATTGTGAGCTACTCCTTCAATGTGGGAAGAAAACATGGTCTCAGCTCTTTTCATTATGCAAATTAAGGTTTTTTTTTTTTTTTTTTTTGTTTTTTTTTTTTTTTTTTTTTCCCCACAGATATTTAAAAAAACCAAAAATTGAAACGGAGCTCCTTCCCTGATATCCTCCCATTAAAGGTCCTGGTTGAAGACTGACATCTGCTACCCTTCTATAAATCTAGAGATGATACCTGGATTCCAGCGGAGCAGTTCAGGATTTATACCAACTTCAATTGTTCGATGGGAGCTAATTTGGCCTTCTAAATACGTAATTTTTCTTAGTGAAAAAAAAATCTATTAATCCCTCACAGCAGTCACTGATTGTGGCATTTTAACAGTAACAGCCAGCATGATTGAATGTTTTCAGTGCTTACTGACAGATGGTCATTGTGTTACAAAACAGCCTCCAATAAATAATGACCATATCCACATGAGAGATGGAAAATAGTTCTCTATTGTCAATCCTTTTTTGCTGCACATAATGAAGTAGAAATGTCTCTTCAATTCCATTTTATTCTGATACTGAAAGGCAAAAACTTCAATTTGAATGAAAAGTGACAAGAATCTGAAAGCAGAAATGTTTCAAGTTTTTATTTGTTTGCTTGCCTATTTCTTCGCATCTAATAAACATTGTGGTTAATATTATTCAATTCTTATTTCAAAGTTTACATTTCCCTTCAGGTGCCAGTGAAACTTCTTTTGAAAGATCACAAGTAAGCTCACGGCGAAGATATGGTTTCACAGTCACAAGATGACAGGTTTGAAACTTACTCCTCATAATATGATGAGCATGAGTGCACACTGGTCTGTATGACTGGGAAAGAGGCTTCATTTTAATCACAATGCTTCAGAACATAATCTGTACTAAAAGTTTATGTCAATCACAAGCTGTGAATTTATTACAGTTACTAGTGATGCTACAGAAGTTAGGACTCTTATACTGTAAAAGAATCTGAAGCACCAAGTGTGTTCAATAGGTACCTCAAAAATTTTAGTACATGTCTTGTTGTACACTAGGAACAGCACAGTAGAAGTCTGACTATTTCTGCCTGGGTAGGAGGTGAGAGTCAGATAAGGGGAACAGGTTGTCTTGCATCAGGTTGTTGATGAAAAAAAGGAGTATTTTCACAAGCACTGAGACTGGCTTACTGAACACATGCAGACTTCAGATTTTGAGAATAAATTGTTGATCAGTAGTTATCCTGATTTGCACTGCAAAAAGTCTCAGCGATCCAACTGAGCTGAAGTAGAATGATGAAGCACAACTAGAAAAATTATTGCACAGCTATTTGTTTACATGTTGATGGCTCAGGAGTTCTAAAAGTAGCTAAACTGGTTTTTGTCTTGAAAAGAGCAGGTAAAGCTAAACATACGGAGTAAACATATCTATGAAGCAGGAAGGACTCCTGTCAGCTCTCAGAACCAAACCATCCTTCAGCAGTAATTTTCAGCCGTGTCTTGCACAATCTACAGCAATAACACTCATGACTCCCACCAAATCTTTATCTGTGCTGGACCTGATTGCTCACCTCTTCACATTTGCACTTCACTACATGTTAATGTTTGAGGTTTTAAACTGGATTATTTTACTGACTCTCACTTTGTAATCAGGGGAAAAAGTAAAACTTCCAAAGCCACAAGCATCTTGCCTACAAAAGTTTTCAGGGCACACTTTACATGAAGTTCACTACTATGGAGGTCAATGATCAGATTGAAATCAGAAACTTCTATGTGTCTGAATGACCCCTTCCAGTTGCCAGGGGTCTTGGGTCACAGCCTGTGGGTTTTATATCCCTCTATGTGTTTACATGTGTTTAAATTAGGAATTGTCTGAACTAGGTTCTGCAATTAGAAACAAGGAGCTGTGCTTTTATTAGAGGCTATAATGAGTTCTCAGAGCAAGTCACTTGACCCCAAAAAGCTGCGGGAAATATTTTCAATGGTGGTTCCCACTTGTTTCTGATAATGAAGTAGCCTCTTCAAGACCAACTAATCTCAGTAAAGGTGAGAGACATTCTCATATCTATTAAGTAACCATTTATAATTCAGAAGAACATTTATGAAAGCAGCAGCATGTCTTTTGTCTTCTATATTTAGGACAACATTCAATGCTTAAACTAAGTGAGCGCTTTTGCTACAACTTGTCAGTTTGAAATCCTGTGGGGAAATGAGTTCATGGCTTCATCACCTGTTAGAAACCTATCACAGCTCACCCTTAGCTAGCAATCTCATTGACCTCAAAAGCTGAATGATTATAGACGTTTACCTTATCATATTTGAAATGTGGTATTGTAGAATCACACAATGGTTTGGTGTGGAAGAGACCTTAAAGATCATCTAGTTCCAATGCCCCTGCTGTGGACAGGGACACCTTCCACTACAGAAGGGAGCACAGATTCTCTCTCCACCCTGGCCTTGAATACTTTCAGGAATGGGGCATCCACAACATCTCTGGGAAGCCTGTTCCAGTGTCTCAACAACCCTCATAGTAGATATCTTCCTAATACCTAATTTAAACCTTCCCTCTATCAGTTTAAAGCCATTACCCCTTATCCTGTCACTACAGCCTTTGTAAAAGTCCTTCTCCATCTCTCTCGTAGCCTCCTTTAGGTACTGGAAGGTGCTCTAAGGTCTCCCCAGGGCCTTCTCTTCTCCAGGCTGAACAACCCCAACTCTCTCAGCCTGTTCTCATAGGAGAGGACTGCCAGCTGTCTGACCATCTTCCTCTGGACTCACTCCAACAGGTCCACGTCCTTCCTGTGCTGGGGGCCCCGGAGCTGGATGCAGCACTGCAGATGGAGACTCACAAGAGCAGAGTAAGGGGTGAGGAGCACTCCCATCGATCTGCTGCCCACACTGCTTTGGATGCAGCCCAGGACAGGACTGGCTATCTGGGCTGCGAGTGCACATTGCCAGGTCATGTTGAACTTCTTGACAATCAACGTCCCCAAGTCCTTCTCAGGGCTGCTCTCAATCTTAACTTCATGTACCTTCATTTCAAGGCTGCAACAAAGCAAAATGGATCTTGTAATAGCAGTATCTGGATAAAAAGATGGCTCTTGGCAATTTCATGACCTTTTTTCTTAGGTCTTTTCCAGCCTAAAGAATTCTGTGTTTCTAAGATTCATTGCCGTAATTTAAGTATGTCATTTTTTGTAACTTAAATGTATGAGAAAATTTATGAAAAAAGAAAAGCAACACAGAGAGAGACAAAATCACTTGCTTCCTAATTTTCAACTGTCATGGTCTTGTGAAACTACTTTCTTGTCCAGTGTTACCTGTGATATGTTCTCTGATTGTACCCAAACAGAGCTAAATCTTGCTTTATTTTCTCACAGAACTCTCACCCACCTATTATTTCCATGTATGAAAAGCAGAGGGAGACATAGGAAGTATTATTTCTCCAAATAACAGGCTTTGGAGCTATCATGGACTGTACAGGGAAAGGAGAATGTTTCTAACACGTGAAGACATATAATGGAATAGAATTTGCAGGCCTTTTGTCAAGCTTGAATTGAGAATCCCAGTATTCCTATAAGGGCTTTATTTGTAGTAACACTTAAGGAGAACATGTTAAGTTAACAGAGACATGCACACACACATTCACAAACTGTATCTCTATGCAATACCACACTTATGACAATACAGCTTTTTTCATGCCAAGTGCTGTGTGCCATAGATCACTGTCTCAGTACAAAACACACAAACTCCACCAGAGTATACTCGGTTCCTAGACATGGTCTTCCAAAACGGATTTTTTCCCTGCCTCTCTGGAGAGCTTTGAGTCTTGAAGCCCTGTTGCGTGTCAGACTGTGGGCATGCTTTTCTCCACTGAGGGCTAAATGAGCATCTCTTACATTCCCATACTGTGGGAGAACCTTTGGCAGTTTTTCAGCATCATTTTGAATTCTGCTCCAGCACTCTTACCAGCTCATTTGAGTTTGGTGCCATCCTTGGTTTTATGTAAGTTCTTCTTGCTCAGGCATGTATTCAAATAATAAATATTTGGAAAAGAAGTGAGTCTCAGATGCCTCTTAAGAAGAGATCCAACGTGGACTCTCTCCTTCCTGCCAGTTTGCCAGTGATTACTTTCTTGGAACTTATTTTCAACCACCTCTTTATCTACTTTATTGTGAACCAGGGTTGCTGACAGCAGCCTATGATCTAACTGATGAAATATGATTCAGGTAGGTGGACTTCATGTCCGGTAACAAAATAGCTGGACCACTGGGTTCAAAGTGTATTACAACAGCATAAAGTCCAGTTGTCAGCCACATAGTAGCTTTCCTTCAGGGTTAATATACTGGGGAAAATAGTATCTTTATTAATGAGCTGTACAGTCAAAACATTTGTGCATAATACACAGCAAATTCTGTGTATGCAGCAAGATGAAGAAGAGTCAATGCTTCAGTAAATCTCTGGAGGACGGGGCTGATGTGTCTGGATGCTGGCAGCCTGAAGAAATGGCTGGCAGAAGATTAACATTGTTCAAAAACAAATTAAAATTTTGGATCCCCATTGGAAAACCCCTATGCAACAGAACAGGGGGCTGATTGGACAGAAAGCAGTTTTGTCCATGGGGACAAGAACTTTCAATAGTCTGCCTTGGTGCTAAAGGAATCCAACCTTATCACCCTCTCCAACTCCCTGAAAGGAAATTGCAGCGAGGTGGGGGCCTGTCTCTTCTCACAAGTAAGCAGTGATAGGATGAGAGGAAATGGCCTCAAGTTGTACCAGGGCAGTTTAGATTGGAGGTATTTAAAACACTTGTAGATACGACATTTAGGGACATGGTTTAGTGATGAACTTGGCAGTGTTTAGTTTACTATCAGACTCGATCTCAGAGGTCTTTTCAAACCTAAACAATTCTATGATTCTCCTCTTCTCCCTGAGTACAGTGTCTCTTTCCTCACGAGAAATTTGGAGTCAGATGGAGTCAGGAACTGGAAGTCTAGAACAGCCAGTATGGAAACCCAGTTTAGTCCTGCCTGCCTGTCCAGAGACAAGGCACCTAAAAGGCAGTGTTGTGTAATTTCCTTATAGGAACTGACAACTGACTCCTCAGCAGGATCTGGCCTTTTATTTCTATACAGGGATTACATAAAATACCAGATAAATACGTCCCTTTTTTTTTTTTTATTTTGTATCGGCAGATCTTATTTGAATGTTTGGCAGGACTCTTGTAAACACACAGTAAATTATCTGTGGGCCGTAAAAATCCTGAACTTAACTGAAGATCTTTGTAAAATCATGGACTTAAACTAGACCCACATTCCCCAGCTACAAATCAACATCTCTGTTGAAAAAATAAGCCTGCTACAGAGTGTTGTATTTGTCTAGAAAAGTAAGCACACCTACATGAGATATTTGATATAAAGGGTCCATCGTTGTGCCTTTTATCAACTAAATAGAATGTCTTTCCCACCTCAGAGAATCTAAGACTCTGGATGTTTGTCTCCCCCAGGAGACAAAAGATGCACTCTTTTCAGACTGCATGATGTCTGACTTTGCTAACTCCTCATTCCTGATGAGAACTCAGGGATTACATAGGACAGAAGCTTAAGGCAGAAGGAAGTCTTTAAACTTTGAGAGTTACTTTTGGGACATTGTCTTGATCTTTGATGATATGGCATCTAGCATGTTACTTATGATAATTCTAAAACCCGAGGAGCCCCAGTCACAGCATGAGCATAGAAGATATGTTTCAAATGCACTTATTTCCATGTTGCCTTTTTTTTTTTTCCCTTTTCTAACTGCTCAATTCAAATTACAGACATAGGAGCTATATTAGTAAAAGCTAGACGTGATTAAATACTTTCAGTAATCAGGTTACTAAAATATAAATTTAGATGACTAGAGGAGTAATTTCTATTCAAGATACTTTTAACTGCATTGACTGATTGTGACTAGATTCATTAGGCAAGAATTTAGACCAAATCTATATTCAGGATACTGGTCAGAACCCTGAGGAAGGTCATGATATCTGGAAATTTCCAAAGCACTCACCCAAACTTGCCCATCCACTGACAAACATTTTCCTATCTTAGTCCTGTCAGATCAGGCAACTCTTTGCCTGCCTATTTGATTGGTAAGGCTCAGACCACTCTTTTAGGGAGGGTCTGCACTAAAACCAGCTAGAGATGGTTTTAATTCAAACAAACCACATGGAGCTGTCTTCCTGAAAGGATACAAAATCAGGTCCCCTAGTTCTAGAAATAGTTTCGGGACCACCAAGTTGTACTATGTTGTGAGACAGAGGAGCTGTATCTGCATAAAGAGTCATTTAGTAGCTGTGGCAATTTCGTTGCCACAACTTTCTAGCCTAATGGTTTGGTCACATTTCGACAGGGAGAAAGTTGCCTTCCAATACTCATTGTTGGAAACATGTGAGTAATTTATATTAAGTGTTAATTAGAAAGAGTCTGCAAAACATTTCTCCCCTTTTTCTGGGAGTATATGACAGATTCAGCACTTTTCTTTCTGTACTCCAATGAGTACTCTCACAGGAGACAGGTGACTACATGTCCAGGTAGGCTGAGAAGGGGCTAGAGCCCAAATAAAACAGAGTGAGGGCACGAGCATTAGCTAATAACTGTCACATGAACATTGTTATGACAGAAATATACCCATGCTTGTCAAATTTTCCCTGTTGATACTTCAAAAGATCTCAGCAGTTCTCCTGCATTGCAAAACAAATATCCATTAGTGTATTTTCAGAGAAGAGTGGATTTATGAAAAGGTATGCTTGTGAAGAGTTGAAATTATGTGTAAGTTCAGACTGCATCCAACAAATACTTTCAGCTAGAAAAAGTGAAAAAGATGTTGAAATACTGAAATATTCTATTTCAGCATTTTAAAGGACTTTTTTTCAAAAATTAATCATAAATGCTATGCTGTAATTTCATTTAACAACTTTTTTTTTTTATCATAGAAGTCTGATTGAGAATTAAGCTAAGTTGACAGGAAAGGAAATAGGAAAGTGCTAAGAGGGGACTTTATTCATATATATGAAAACCAAACCAAGCTACTTAAGGTTGAAATAAATATGTCTAATTCAAGATGAGGTTCTCTTTCAAAAATCCTCAAAAAGTCAAATCATGACTTGACCGAACTTTTGCCTCTGACACTTCACAGCAAAATGCATGATTTGACCAGATCCAGCATACATTCATGGGTTGGTGAAAAGGCCAAACCACAGTGGAGAGGACAGACAGTCTTTGCTAATGATCTAATTCTCACAGCCACAGTGTAAGCCAGCACTGGGATTTATTTATTTCTTCTCAAAAGGAAAATCCTGAATATACAGAGAACAGCAGAACTGGAAGAAAAGCATTTCTTTCTATTTTGTTAAGATATTGTCAAATAGTTATGCTCAGGTGGTGTTCTCTTTTTAAAAATTTTATATTTAAAACACAAAGCCATGAAATGTTTAATACCATTCTGGAAAACTGATTTGTACAGAGTTTAGTTACATTTATTATTTAACAAGCGAATGGCAAAACTTACTTTAAGTTCCTCAGAGCATTTCAGATATTAGCAGGCTTTATAGAGATAAGAATAACAGGATTACTAGGGATGCCAATACTATACAGCAGAATTAAAAGCTACAGTTAATATGGCTATTACTATCACTTTAGAACTATGCTACAATCTATTATGCTTTCTTAGCAAGTTAATGAAATTCTTTGTCCCACACACAAAGGATCTGCAGTATAATAAAGTTATTAAAGAAAGTAATTAAACCTTTTAGAATAAAAAAGGATCACTGACAAAAAAAAAGGTAAATGCATTTCACTTACTCAACAATCATACTATTGTTTTGTAAACAATACAAATTTTTAAAAGGCTTATCACTTCATGCTGTACACAGATCTTTTGAAAAATATCGGTGCATGTATTTCTCTGAACGTCTAAATCAGTTTTTAAAAACAAAGTTTTGCTTAAAATTTGCAATAGGAATGTAACTACAGCAACTAAAAACCACCAAGTGCTATTTCAGGAGTAACAAGTAAGGTATACAAGCTTTATAAAATTTCTCATGCCAATAGATGTTGTTTTTCTTTTATTGTGGCTTAGTATGGTTTCAGAATTCTCTTGGCTTTAAGACCAGTAACTTTTTAAAGTGTAATACGTATCTGATTCCTCTTACCTTATGCTGAAGGTGATTTGTTAGGCGTTTCGGTTTTTCCACATATTAAAAATTAAGCAATAAGGCACAATGTGGAGGAGTGATTATCTGATGATAATCCCAGCATCCTGAAATTGCTTTATTGCAAATATAAATATATTTTAGATTGTTCACTGGATATTAGGGGCATTAGCACACCCACAGAGTTTAATCTTCCCCTTTAGAATATTAAATTCATAAGGCTTTTTTTTTGTCTAAGCTATTTTTTAATGTGAAAGACAGGACTTCATATACTCAAGAAATACTGTAATTGGCTGGTGCTTACTCCACTGGGAGATGAATTTACAAGCACTGTACAGTTCTGCTGAAACTACTTCTCAACACTTCAAAATGTCAATAGTATATTTTCCCAGCCCTGTAAACACATTTTGATACACAATATAAACTTTAATGGTAGTTTTAAGACACCTCTGGGGGTATGGTTACTTAAGCAATAAGACACAGTAGGGTGTGAATTATGGTATAATAATTCCCTACCAACTGCATTGTTAGGCACGAGGCCAAAGGCCAAGGGACCAATGAACACATTAGGTGTGAATTATGACATCATAAGTCACACTGTAGAGTGTCTTACTGACATTAGAGAAATATTTAAAACATGTTTTAAAGCAAATACTTTAGTCCTAGAGTACTATATTTTAATGGAATATCCTGAAAAATCTTTCCAAGTAAAAAGTTAGCCTTTATGTAACCTGGAATTAGAAATGAAATTGAAACAAAGCAAAACAAAACAAAAAAGGTCTTCTAAGTTTGTCATATTGCAGTGTGGTGACAAGCTTTAAAGAACAGCCCCAGAAAATATATGTCTTACCCAAGTTTGTAAAAAATAGCACAAAGGCCTTCTGCACAGGGGATTATAATCTGCTTTTCTCATTGTAGAATCAGATTGCTTGAATCAGAGGTGTACTGGCTTCTCCCATGTAACTGTGTTGATGAAACTGCTAGAAAACCTACATACCTTTTTTCCACACTTGTTCATACTATTGTAATAGGGCACAATATGGACTCTGAACAAGTAGCAGAAAAGTTCCTTAAGACCCCATTTGAACTCCTGCAGCTGAGTCTGCTCACAGTTCTAACACAACTTTTAGTAAGGACTGCAAGTAGGATAATGTATATTTATACTGTTTTCCATTTTAAACTCTGTTTGACATATGCATTTTCTCCCCTCTGGGTACTCCCTCATTCCAAGAGCAGCAATGACAACAGTGTCATCTGGAGATACACAAGCTCACCTTACAAATAGCTCAGTGACTGGGAGCAAGCTCACTGCAGCAGCAGGGGTTTTGGCTTGATCTAAACTGGTTTCTCAGTCAGTTTTTACAGCTTGTCTTAAACTTCCAGGCTGCTGTGGATTGATTGCTACCAGTGGCTGAGCCAGCTAGTGAGCATTAGGGTTGGCAATATGATAAAGCTTGTGGGAGGGCTGTTTGCCAGGCCCATTTGGGGAGCGATAAGCCTCAGGGCATGTCTGCGTGTCTCAGTGCACTGAGGTGCTCAGCATTGCTAGGCTGGCTGGGTAGATGCTGTTGTGGCTATGGATAGGGATGCTGTGCCATGTAGGGATAACAACCTGCATCCTGGAAGCAATATAGCTGCAAGGTCAGGTTAATTAGCTCTGCTGCATCCAGTTCTGGAGCCATTTAATTTCTCACTCACAGAGGGATCTCTGTGTGTCCCTGGTTATCTGAGCAAAAAACCAGAAACCTCAGTTCTTCCAGGCACAGCCTCATTCTGACAGAATAAGAGTTGTTTTCTGCATAACCTCACTCATAGGGGTTACCTGCCCCCCCGGATAAAGTCATTATCTGTGGCCATTTACATCAGTCAGAGGTAAAATCTGGAGCCTAGAGTTCCTCATTCTCCATGAAACAGAAATGACAAATCTTACATAGAGGACTTCTGTGAAGGTAGCAGTGGTAACAAAGTAAAATTTTGAGCTAACTTGGTGTCTCCCCTTCCTTGTCCACTCAAAATGTCTGTTTTAATCTCCAGCAAGGGAAGGTGCTTAATTCTGCCTACTGCTTGATGATACTCACGGGAACAATTTGAGTTTTGCTGCTTTCCTGTATAAACAAACAAACAAGCATGTGATTGCTTATTGCTATTCAGCCTGATTAAAACTTCTGTCAAACATGATGGAAAAACCTACACCTCTATGGATTTTTTACTTTTCCAACAACTTCCAACAAAGGGTGAGTTCACCAATTTAGACCTAGCTTACATTTGAAAATACTTGTTTTATATCCACTTGAAAAACTGGAAACACTTTTTCCTGGATCTCAATAGGAATGGGACAAACAACCAAGAAAAGGGTTCCACACTGCCTCTACATACTCCAAGAACTTAAAATAAGTAGCCCCAGAAAAAAACCTTTAAATATATATAAATTACACCTTTTAGTGGCAAAGCAGTATTTCAAAGACTGCTGAGCAATAACTAACAAGTTCTCAGCAGCATGTTTTTCATAAATTAACATTACTGCTCAGAACTCATGTACACTAACTAGAATGCTGCAATTTCTGAAACCATTTTATTACATGAAATTTGAGGTATAAATGCATCACTGTGCTACCATAATAAGGACATAATACTTTGATATACCCATCTCTGCAAAGCCTTCGGGCTTGTAACAGTAAATCACAGACCTATTTTCATACCTCATTACCATTATGTATCTTTCCACTGACACCTGACCTTATGCATAATCAGGTATGAATCTCAAACCACACTTACAGTCTAAATGAGTGCCTCATTATTTTACATAACCCAGAATGAAATAAGATTTGAGATGTAACTGCAAAATTCGCAGTTCACACATTCAGAAATGCAGGTTCATCAAAAAGAAGTAATGGTCTCTAATTTGGGACTGTGAACAGCACCAAATCACTACTGCTCATAGGAGCTTTGCAAGAATTTCAGGATTGGATTTTAGAAAGGATAATAATTGCCAGTTCTGAAAAAAATAACACATTGTTGAAACTGTTTGGTATGTTGTTAAAGATGAACTATGAAAGAAAAATGCAAGTACTGAATTTATTACCTGTATTTTGAAGAAAGAACAACAGCACCAATTGCATGAAGTTATAAAACACCAGAAATAAACATGTAAATAATCTCCATGGAACACGGACATCTACAAAGAAATATATATATATATGTATACATGTAATATAATAAACCCATTCATTAGGGAACAAGAAACATATTTTTGTACTGTATAAAACAGCTGTACAGTGTGCACGCAGACTTTCCTGATGTCTCTAAAATGTCTGTCAGTCACTTCTCCCCATCATCATTTGCTTAACATAGTTTCTTCATTGTCCATGGGAGAACTCTAAGTGACTGTTTTGTACTTTTAAACTAAGTACTTACAGTGCAGTTTGTCTCCATATATATATACACATGCATACATATATATACTCACCAGTGCACACATATATGTATACATGTATATATATGAAAAGAACACACACGTACACACACACGTGACAGATCAAAACAGCTCCTCCATCCTGTGCTATCGAATTAGTGCTTATAAAAAATCCCTGCACGTTTTGTGAAGGGAAGAAAAACTTGCTGATTGTGCAGATTGAAGTGATTAGATGGTTCCATTCCTAACAGTCTGCAAACACACATCTGAATCATATGGTGGTGTCCCATATGCCTGAAGAGAGTCTGTTGCAGGAGGTATCTTCTACCTTTTTCAGCAGTGTTGGCTTCTTACAAGGGGGTGGAGGTGGGGCTGTGATTCTTTGCTCAGTGTTGTGCAATATTTGCTGCCAGTCTTCTCTCTCTTCACACAGCTTTCTCCTCCAATCTAGAAGCTCTTGTAGAGCCACACTCTCATTCTCAGAAAGTCTAAGCTGATGAATAACCTGTGAGAAGAAAACAATGATAGCAATAACAATAATAATAATAATATGTGGATAAAGAAAACAGATCAAATAAGCCTGTTAATAATTTGAAGCAACCTTGTCCTCCAAAAGGGTTTTAAACTCTTTACACTGAAAACAAAGAACATTAGTGATTTAGAATTGCCCAATTGCAATCTTATGTCTGAAAGTCACAGAGCCTGAAGTCACAATGTCTGAAGTTGTATGAAGCAACTGTCAAAAATGAAACAAACGGAAAAAAACTCCCCTGTGTCGTCAAAGGGTACATGAACAGAATTCTCTGAAACACACAAAGCAGACTGCCTACAGCTGCTGCAGGAGTAGCAAGGTTTGTCCTATAAATATAAGTACCCAAATAGCCATAACCATAACCTTTGTTGCATATTAGAATCAGTAAAGCTACTTGTCAGACAGGTGTTATCCTTAGAACCAGGGGCCAGTTCTTGTCTTCCTCCAGAGTATACATTAACAACTTCAACTGTAGTTTCAGTCAGCCTGAATCTATTTATAAATTCATTCTGAAGTAGCCACAGTTCTGTACTAGATTCACAATCCACCTAGAAGAAACTGTTCCCTTCCTTTTAACTCTTCTATTCCAGTGACTATTTATTTTGTTCAAGTCAGTTTGAAGCCCTCATAGCAGCACAAGTCCATGAAGCGACGAAGTCCATCTCACGGTCCTTTAAGACTTACTTGACACCTATGCAGTACAGCAGCCCCTAGAGCAGGTACTGAGATCTATTGGCTTGGGAGCTTTCTGTAACTAGAAAATATGAAACAAGCCCATCATAACATCTAATAGCCCACAGCCCGTACCTTGTTACCTTCTTTCTTAAGAGCCCCACAGGAGCACCTGTTAGAGGCACCTATGGTGTGACTAAAATGCCCACACTTCACCTCACACAATGGGCTCATGTAAAGGTTGCATTTCCCTACTTGTCATAATGAAAGATGACTGCATGTTAGTTACGATAAAGGAAATGATGTGCAGTGCCCTTAAATGCTCATGAGACACTCCACACAGGATTAATTCCAGTTGCAAGGAAAGCTGAGTGACATGAAGGGCGTTTTTGTCACTGATAGGCAATGGGGTTCCTGGGGTAGAAGACTTTGCTATTGCCTGTGGCTCCCGCTGTTCCTTCACAGAACAGCAAGTACCTGAGTACAGACGCTTACCAGGCTTTACACTGCTATTTCAAATGTGTCCTGTGCAAGTCGGACCTTTCACATGCACATGCTGTCAGAGAAGGAATAAGCCCTTACATGGATATGCCTGAATATCTACAGGGAATTTGCTTAATTTCTAGTTGGTTGATACTTCAAAGAGAAATGCCTTAGCCTATATTATGCCTTAATAACAGATATAATCAAGCACAGTTTAAAGTTCTGAATTTTTTTAAAAAACGAAGAAAAATGAAAATGTTTGAAAGACTTCATTAAGTGTATCTCAACTGCATATCACTATAAAATTAAAAACCTCTTTGCTTTTATATTTACACAAAATGCAACAGGGCATCTCAGCAACTCAAGTGAAAATTAAATGTTCCACAGATAGTGCTAGAAGAATATCAGAGACAAAACACACTTTTTCTTTTTTTCAGTGGTTTATAAAAGATTAGAAGACAAAAGTTTGACTTGGAAACAACTTATCAAGAAAGACAGGTCAGGTGGCTTTATCCTGTAGAACAGTTGAATAGTTTGTGAGTCACCATGGCTTACTCATGGCCAGTTTCTGTAGTTTTTTGTGCGTTTAAATTATGAGCATAATCCATTTTAGAAAACACATAGATTGGAATGCAGTCTTCCCAATTTGGACACCTTATTTGTACCTAAATTTAAGACAGTTCATGAACTGTGCTAGGCATGCTTCTCAGAGAGGTGCTGGAACACACAAGAACCAAGCTTTGTTAGATGGTCATCGCAAGAGTTTCATGTGAAAGAGTTTCAGAGATAAGTAATCAAAGACATGCCTGAACACTGCAGTATAAATACAGTTATTAAAAAATAGGTATTTTGAAACTGCGTAATTGGATGTGCTCTGGTGAGAAAAGTTTGGATAATATGACTAATGAAGTCTGGAAGAATTTTCAGATTGAGAGATGGACAGAGTATTTGGAAAGAGACAGTGCCACTGCTGTTCCAAGGAACATAAAGGCACATAGGGGCAGGGTAAGAAGTGAGCACATTTTGCCTGGGCAAGGAATTGACAAATGCATCCTGTTTATAGCTTGTAGGCACTGAAGAAGCTTTATTATACTGGCCCTGCTTATGCAAGCTGTAAATTAATATAGGGTCATCAGTTTCACTATAGAGCTCATTTTCCAGTGAATAGTGGACAAAAATTGGTTCAGTTCACAAATAAGCGTACATATTTTATTGTAATTTCTTAGGCAGGGATGGAAAAATATCTCAAACATTTATTCATTATGAAACTGATCTGGTAAATAAGCTGGAAAACAACCTGCATGAAGGACATGAGATGAAACTGCAGTCGAAATGAAATGGGGGAAAATGCACAAGAAGTGGCAGAGTTCTAAACGAACCAATTAATTTAATTAGATCTATTTGAATAACATGATATCTTTTCTCTTTTTCATTTGTGATTAGACTTGTGACAAGCTGAAGATTTATTATACATATTCATTATAGAAAAGGTTGGCTGAATAATTTTACACGAAGCACAATGTAAAACAGTAAGCTATGTTTCCTGATTATTATTCTATATCCTGAGAAGGTATTTTATGAAGGGTGAATGATGTGTGTGGGAATTAATTACTTTAAGACTACTGATCTTTTGAATGGACGCTAAACAAAGAACTTCAACCAACTGTATTGGCAACAACAACTGTAGACCAGGATTTTCCTACTCAAAGTCAATGGTCAATCAGACATGGTATACAGCATTTGGGCTAGACCCACAAAACATATAGTATTTGAATAACTGGCATTTAACAGCTCTGCCTTTGGGTGGAAACACCATCCCCGTGTTTAGTATCCAGAGCAAACAAGAAAAGCTGAAGTGTCAAAGTCACACACAAAAGAAGAGCTTGTGGAGTTACCACAGCTATTAACTGGCAACTGCAATGGATTGAAGGATTTAAACCAGATCTGTATTTTCCACTGCAACATATGGAAAGATGGACAAAATAAATTTGTAATGAGCAGCCCAGGGAGGAGCTTTCAGAATTAATTCTTTCCACTTCACAGCCCAAACACTCAGGCTGTAGCAGCAAGTGCTCTCCTCCCGGCATCAAGGATTTTGGTGGGTGACAGAACACAAATGACTCAGTTCCATCACAACATGCATGGAAGGACTTTCATCATTCTCTAGAAGTTAGAGCATATTGGGAAATTAGAAGATGTGGATTCAACTTCTCTGTATTGGTCCTAGCTGAGATGAAGATCATTTTCCTCTTTGCATTGGTAACTAGGAAGCAGCTGATAACTCTCCAGTGTTCTGGCTTCTGTTGAACAGAGCTGGCACAGCCTCAGTGCTGTCTCTCCAACATTCCCACCTGACCAGTAGGCTGCGGGTGGGCAAGATCTTGGGAGGGGACACAACTAGGCCAGCTGACCCAAACTGACCAAGGGGATATTCCATACCATATGCTGTCTGCACACCTATAAGAAAAAGGAGGGGGAAGGGGAGATATTCATTATTTAGACTTTACCTTCCAGAACAACCTTCACATATGCTGAAGCCCTGCTTCCCAGGAAGTAGCCAGACACTGCTTGCTAATCAGAAGTAGAGAATAAAATATTTTTGTTTTATTTTCCTTTTCCTTTGCTTCTTGCATGTGCACAACCTTCACTTTTGCTTTAGTAAACTGCCTATATCTTGACCTATGAATTTTTTTCCATCTTATTTTTTCCCCCTGTCCTGTAGCAGAGGGGAGTGATAGAGCAGCTTGGTGAGCACTTGGTGTCCAGCCAGGGTCAACCCACCACAGTTCTTTCAGGTTGAGGAAGAGACCAAGTTCCCACACGCTGAGAGAACACTTCAAGTACAAGGGGTGGACTCTGAGTGCAGAGCAGAAGGACTCTGACTCCTGTGCTTTGTGCTGTCTGATTAGCGTGCTAAAGTAAAACCTTCAGAGAGAGTCCCTTGTGGTTTTAGTGCACAAAAAAGCACAGGAGACAGAGCACTTTGGTTATATGCTGGCAGTCATGAAAATCTTGGAACACAATTTTGCCTATACACATTTGAGTATTGCATAGTCATTGGAGAATGAGGCTCTGAACTTCCTTCTGGATTTAGGCTTCTAAATTCTGCCTAAATTTCACTGTACAGCCTAAAACAGACATGCTGGATTTCAACTTTGTCTTAGAATCAAGATGAGTTGCTATAAGGTAAGTCAGTAATTTTTTTTTAATTACAGTCTATTTCATATGCAAGTTAAAAATTCAGCATCTTTTTAATTATAGAAACTAGAAGGTTTCATATTTTAAATAATTTGTGACAAAAAGTATGCCAGATAAAATGATTAACTAGCACATTTACAATTAACTTTGAGTTATTTAGAGATTTTGCTCTAGAATCTCAAGAAATTAATTCTTCTTTAAAAGATCAAATGCTATAACTTTACAGAGGATGTTTTGTAACATTCAGAAGCAAAGAATTTATATTCTCTGTTTGTGTGTCAAATGCAACGGAGTCTTAATCATCAGCCTATGACTAAAGGGCTTATTACATAGTCTGACAAACAGAGATTTATTATTGGTAGATTCTTTTCAGTATTTCACCTTAGTTTGCTCCCTCACTGACCAAATGTAGGGTTTACCTTTTAAAAAATATGTGTATACTGCTATACTAATTTTTTCATTCATGAATGCACTCTTTTTACTAGTATTCATCAGAAATGAAGTACTTAATTACATATGATAATTACGTATTATTTAAAACATACAAACAATTTTCTTTGCACAAAATGTAGCACTTCATGTTGTGTTACAGTTCTTAGTTGCTTCTTTAAATTTTAGTAAGATTCCTGCCTATAGACCTATAAGCACAAGAGAAAATCACAGCACAATTTAAGGACATGCAAAGCACATAAACCTGTGTTGCTGAGACATTTCCCTTTTGTAGCTAGTTCATATTTTTTGCTTGGAGAAATAATGCCAGCTGTTTTCTTCAACAGATTTATCAATGTTGGTGCTTTAAAGTAACTGTCAGTAAATGCTCACAGTTAATTATTGCATCATTGATTTTTCTCTTCCATTAGCGAAGTTGAGGTCCCATCATGGAGTCTTTGGGATGACTGAGTTCAGAAGAGCAATGATTTTACCTTTCTAAACTTTGATCAGGATCTAAAGTGAATTATGCAATAAATGTAAAATGTTTATGATAAATTATCATAATTATTTTAGAAATGAAACTGCCTTGACAAAATCCCTGTTTACAATTTCTTTCAGTTTGTAGGCTGCCTAAATATGAAAGCCAAATAAATTTCAGCCAATAGGTGATTCACATTTAATTTTATTACAGCCCTCAAAAGCAGTTCATAGACCCCAGTGGATCTTCTGTGGATCCCTAGTTTTAAAGACAGTAAAGATGAGGATGTTCTGACCTCTTATTTCAAAATTAAACACCATTTCATTCAGTAATTCAGAAAATAATTCTTACTGCAAGCAATTATTAGCAAGAGCAACATATTTTGATTCAACTTGTATGCAACTCCCACAAAAATGTTTCTAACTCATTTTAATGGCTTCATTTTTTAAATTTAATTTTTTTTTAATCTCATAAGCCCTTACACTGACTCTTTCCAAACATGCGTGTCACAACTTTATTTCCAAACTACTGAACAGGCACACTGCAACCTCTCAAAAAATCCTAACACTTCAGGTCCCAACAGGTATGTTTGGGGTTTTTATAACGTTAAAGAAAGAGCAGATAACAGGAAAGGATTGCTTTTCCACCAACTACTGAATCAAGGAAAATTAAAAATCTGTCACTCTACATGTTATTTACCAATATAATATTCACTTAAGTATATAAGGGGAAAGTGCACAGTAAGCCAAGGGTGTGTTAAGAAGCCCAGGTAAGTGTTCAACACAAATCAAATCAATACGTAAATTCGTGTTTGATTGGGAAACCTGCACCGGCCATGTAAGACCCCAGCAGGGAGCATGGAGCAGCTATGATAAATGAGCTTACATGCTTCAAAATTCCAATTAAAATCTTCAAACATGAATGTAACACTGGGATGCAAACTGATTCATGGGATTGTCATGTGAGTGCTGGGACAGGCATTTTTTTGAAGTAGCAGATCCACTGGATGTAATAACTTGATATGTGATATACAACAATAAAATTATTTTAGTTAATTGTTCTTTTAAACTGCTGATGATTTTTCTTTGTGTTGGAACAACTTACAATGTCCAAAAAAAAGCTCTGAATGGATGTCAAATGGGTTTATTGGAAAGGAGAAAAATGGCAAAGAAGACAGGTGCTCTGTCTGGTGCAAATCTGGAAGTGCTCTGGAGGAGGCATGCCAGCAAAAAATTAATGAGATCCATGACTGAAAATACATTGCATTTGCTTTTTTCTAAACAGGAAAATATCTGTCTCAGTTAAATTTTCGTATTACATCAAAAGAAGAAACTAAGTTTAGAACAGGTGTTGTTATATGATGACATACCAAAGGAAGTAATAACTTGGCTGAACTATAAATATTTGGGATAATCTTAAAAGTAACTTTGTATTTAAAATAAAATTTAAAAGGGACTTCATTTATGAACAAAAATGCATTGCCACTAGATTCAGTTAGAAATGTTTTCCCTTCTGACAAGCTAATTTACAACTCTTTGTTGGATTTTTTTTTTTCAAAGGACAGATTCAGTTCTCTTCCAAACATTAGTTGTGGAATGATGCTGGAATTGGGAAATTGTTGTGTCAGAGATCATGCAGACACAGGTATCTTTGATTGCCCAGTCCAGCCCTCTGCTATCTCATGGCACTTGGAAAGCTCTCAAACTTCATCCTAAAAAATTAATTCCACTGTTTGCCGGAGTTTCACTTTCTGATAGGATTTTCCAGAAGAATTAATGAAAGAAAAATGTGCTAAGGATTACTATCTACAGAATGAACTCTGACTCCAGAAGCCCTTCCTCACAGGCCACTGGAAACTGAGAGACCATACTTGCAAAAGGAACATCTCGTATCTCTGTCTTTACCCTGCATAGCAGAGCCTTCTTGTTTTTATCAGAAAGAGAATCTCAGCCTACACATACCTTTACTGTGCCTCAGGCCGGATATTTGACATTCTTCATCTAACTGCGATTCTATTTCTGGTGGAAGTTGTCTCATTTTCTGCCATACTGTTGTAGTTTCTTGTAGTCTTTTTGTTGTTGTTGTTTATTAGGTTTATCTTTGTTTTTTTGTTTGATTTGAGGGAGAGGGAGGTTGTTGTTTGGTTTGGGGTGATTTTTTTTTATTATTATTTTTTGAAGTGATACATTTTAGTCACAAAAGCTGGACCTGTCTTCCATACTTTTGCATCATTCAGTGAATGTATCAATATTATCAAAAATATACCAATAGTTATATCCCAATATTATCAATGAATTATGTTAGTCATCCTCCATACAGACTGGAAGTATCTCAGCAATCAAACAAAGATAATATATCTTTGCAAAATAAAATCAGCACACAAAACCTGAGTACAACTGTAATTTGCAACCTGGTAGAAAATATTAGCATAAGGTAGACAATGTTTGATAATATATAACAGGCACACTGATTACCTGAGCTGGGAATAGAGTTGGACAAATCTATACATTCAAAACAGGGCTGTACTTTGTTTATTTGGAACTTGTGGCTTTCAATTTTAATTTTTTTTTTTTTTTTTGCTGAGTTTCTTTCAGCTCTAGATTCCTGATTTCAACTAAAAAGTGACACATTCCCAGAGTGACTAAAACATCAACCATCAGCAAATACTGAGGGTTTTTTTCTCCAAGGTAATATATATCCCCAGATAAACTGATCATACAATGCTCTTTAAAACATTCAGAGCATCCCCCTAATTTGCCTCTGATGCTTGAGAAAAAGAATATGTTCATACAGCAACTGTGTCTTTCTCAAGATGAGTTCTGGAAACAAATCCTTTATCATAGAGGTTTTCGGAACAGCTGACCTAACAATGCTGATACTGCTTTGCACATAATCTAACAAAAAATGTCCAACAAACTAAGTCATGTTGCTACTTAATTGATCACTGACTTTTTATGGCAAGATATTTTATCCGACTAGATAGAGATTACGTTTGCCACAATGCTTGCAAAGCAATTACAAAAACAATCATCAGCTCGTATTTGCTGTAGTTGGGCATCATCCTTTGTTGTATAGAAACACTACACTTGTGGTCAAACAATTTATTTAGCAATACTCAAACAATCATTTAATTTATGGTCTGTTAGCATTCCAAATCTCTGCTATCTGTATGTGGCAGTGTGTGACAGCAAGAGAATGAAGGGCAGAGGAATTTATTCCCTCTCACACTGGGTACTTCTAGTGAGAGGTGTAGTCACTCCACAGGTGCTGTCAGTGGGGTGGTGGACCACACTCCTGCTGAGCTCAAATTTGAAGCAGCCTTTTAAGGTGAGCCACTGACCATTGTGGCAGCCAAAGCAGCCAAAGAATTACACCCTTTAGCCAAACACCAGAGCTTGGGAAGGGCACAGGGATACTCAGGAGGTTTTGTTCCCTTCCCTTCTACAATGTCATCTAGCAGGGGCAAATGCAGTGATGATGAAGCACTGGAGACAGAAAAGGGGCCTGGAATGTGTAGGGAGCTGGCTTTGACATCAGCTGGTTCAAAGAGGAGGACCTGCGCTTTCACCCGTGGAGGTCACAGCGGTCAGACCTGGGCTATACCTGCTTAGCAGAGGGGCACCAGCCCTCCAAGAGCCCTTCACACATAAACACAAGATAATGTACTTACTGATGAATTTACACTATGCATTACCTCATACCATTTAATCTATAAGGCACATGCTTTTGACTCTAAGTCTTCTAAAAATAAAGCCACAATGTGTTATAGGACCTGATTTTTGTTGCTGTGTGTGACATTACAAAGAGTATTCTTTGGCATTACAGTCAAAACGATAAACAAAACACAGTGCAGGGGGGTGTACTGATTCAGATCAATGATAAGTATATAACATTCCATGTCTTCTCTTGGATGTTACATGTTTACAAAGGTGTTAGTGGTTTTTTTTTTATTACACCAGACCTCTTTGATTGTCACTTTTTGCTTCAAAGATGATCAAAGACTACTTCCAGCTAATAGACAAACATGACAGACAATAATAAGGAATGTTAGAGCCCAGTGTTTAGAACTGTGACAATGGGTGGGGGATAGCAACACATTGCAACACATTCTTGACTATCCATTTTTTTAAACTTTTGAACAATCAACAAAAGAAGTGATTGGCAACAAATATTAAATCAAGTAGGAACAAAGAAGACCTTTGAAACCATAATGAATATGCAGCTCTTTTTGAGGGAAGAGACTGCTGAAAGCAATGAGATTTCATGAAATAAGATTCATGGCTTAAGCTGTAATGAAACAATAAATACATATTTCACAAATATGAAAAGACATTTCCAATTTAACATTGTCAGATGTTGGGTCCTATATTACTGCAATCTGCCAACCTGCACCATGGGGTTTAAACAAAAGAGATAAGACTGCAGATCTTCTAATATAACCATATGTGAAAAAATAACCGTGATTTTATATCTCACCTCTTTGAACACATGACAGATAAAACATATTTCAGAAGTGGGTAACCAAAATCCTACACCAGGGTATGTCATATGTCTGATATTACTTAACCTACCAGGATGGCAAGCTGCTTGTTTATTTGTGTCTTGTTCTGGGAGCATTTCCATAGGACTGAATGCACGTGACATCATCTGATTACAAATAAGCAAATATTCAGCCATTCAGAGCTAAACTGGACAAAGAGGCTTTGCATCTATCAATAGAAAATTTTATACCTTTCTTCTGGGACAACCAAATCTTCAAGAGACTATGGTTGAGACCCAGCTTGCATAAAATGCCTATAAACATAGGCAATCACTACAATTATTTTTATTTTATGGAACATAAAAGATCACATTGGTAAGTGTGTGAAGATGAGTATCACATCTGGAACATCACAGACTTTCCACTTTTTTCCTCCGTAGTCCTTCTTTACTGCATCACCCTCTGTTCTATTCTTGGTTCTTTTCCTCCCGTTCTTATCTTCCTTTTAGGTTTCTTTTTTCCTCACTTTGGGTTGATTCCTTCTCTCTGGCTCTTCCTTCTTTCTTCTTTCTAAATCCCTTATTCCATTTAATTATTTACCTTCTCTCTCAGTTTTTTTATTCTTTTTCCAAACTTACTTCTTAGAATCATCCGTTATCTGTGCCTGGTTTACTCCCCACTCCCACCCCACACATATGCTTATTATCACACTAGTCTTTAATCTGTCCCTCACTTCCCATCTGTTCATTATCTCCAGGTTGTCCATCTCATCCTGTTACAGACAGACCATGTTGCTTTTTGCTGCCCACATAAGAAAAAAAGGAATCTTTTAGCTGGTCTGCTTTTCTTCATTCCACTTTCTCACACCACTTCCCACTTCATAGTGAATGGTAATAACAAATTTAAAATATCATTGAAAGAAAACCAGACTCAAAACCCCGAAAAAACCCTCACAGTCCTGGATCTGTGAAAAAAAGACAGGGCCACTTAGCTTTTATATGAGGTATAAATATAGAGGCTTGCTTTTATTGACTCTATTTCATCTTGCTGCTGTTGCAGACATTCTAAAGAATTTGTATGTTTCAATGGTCTTTATTCTCTGTCTTTTAAACATAGACACTCACAGCAGCTGTTGAGAACAGAGGAATCACTAAAAACAGTCTGGAGAGAGCCCATTGGACTGATTAAGGAACTGGGAAACACTCTGAGAAAAAGAAAAAGAGCACAGGAGCAATATTTTTTATAGGTTTTTTATTTCAGAGGAGGTTTTGGGTTTTAGACCCTGCTAAGTAATTTCAACATCTGTGGAGTATCCAGTATGCTTTGGGATCACTTCCTAGACTGTGACTGAATAGAAATGACTCTTAGTCATATCAGAATTTCCTACCTAAGCAAGATTATGGCAAAAATGACAAGAAGAAACATCTCTTTCATTTTGGTGAGGTTTTTGCCTCTGGACAGAAATTATAGCATAAGAATTTGAGACTAGAGATCCAGGCACATTTGGAACTGCCAAACTGTTTATACAAATCACTGAAACAATTTGAAACAATAATTATTTAAATAATTTTAAACCTGTAATTTAAAATCAAGTTTGGAAAAGGAAGATTCCTAGTTTTCTGCTGTTCGGGGAGCAAGAGGCGACCAAAACATTTTCTGTAGAAGCTGAGTTAGAGATATAGTTGCTAAAAGTTTTCATGTAAAGGTAGATTAGGATATTGCTTCTTGCAGTACCATTCTACTGTAGATTTTTGATTTAAAGTTTTGAATATTTGCTTGACTAGAATGTTTTGGTTTACAAGGAAAGCACAAAACACAGGGAAGCTAGTGTGCTGGGTTGGGGAGGAGAAAATGTGTGGCTCTGCTAGCAAGTAGTTTCTGGAATATCTACTGTCTGAACAAACTAAAGCACATGAAACATTTTAATAAACGCTTGACCTCCAAATTCATGGTTGAATTTTCATCTTCACTGAGAATGAAGTTACAGTGTTAGGTATCTATATCAGATGTTATCTGTATCAGATGTTGGATTCTTTATGTTTTTATGTGATATTATTTTGAAACCTATTGATAAAAGCACTTGGAAATCTACACCTGTACAGCCACAAAACAATATGAAGAAAAAGGTATTAGTTTAAAAAAACCCATAGTTTGTTGTTCTTTTGACATATAAGACCCTTATTTCTTTTGAAATAGTTTTCATTTCTGGTGAGACAAAAATTAAACTTTAATACTTTAATAATTTTCTGACAGAATAAAGTAGAATTTTATTCCATAACTTTCCACTGAGAAATATTTTGTTAGTAATTGAATTTTCCAATTTTTGTCCTTTTTCATTCAGTAAAAATTGCCCTTTATGTAACCACTGCCCTAGAAAATTAGCATTTTAAATAAAATAAATTAGCATTTATTTTTCTCTTTTTTTTTCAGCAGACTTCATTTCAGGATGATCAACTGGACGATATTTTATGCTTGGTATCTACTTTCAAAAAAGTTTGTTAAAAAAATGATCTGTATGCTGCATGTTGACAGATACTGACCTGAAGAATTATCTCTGGAGTGTGTAGGTTTGCAGTGTGCAGGATGTGTCAGGCAGTGATGCAGGTAATTGGCACCTGATATGACAACAGGATGGTACTGTAACCACAAAGTCTAAACTCAATTGAATGTATATGAGCCTTGAGATCCTGGGACAAAAATGAAATGAACTATCCCTTACTGTCACTGCAGTAAGGAACTAGCAGGGAGATATTAAAAAAACTCCATAAATGTTGGAAGCTCCTGAAAGCTAGTGAACCAGTTTCCTTTACCTGAAGTGACAGTGTCTGCCAAGAGATCCAAGGACCTACATCTTTCTCTTTAGAGCAATTAGTCAATCAGTACCTCCACAGACCTGTGAAAAAGTATGTCCTACTTCACATAGCTGGGCAAGGATTACTTTAAGTGATGAGGTTACTACAGTGAAGCCTGGCAAAGACTTTTACAATTGGCTTGTATGCTGTTAGAGTCACTAGCAGCATGCTAAGAAATGTCAACAGTAATTAAACCCAATAATTTTCAAATATATGCCATGCTTTGGCAGTGGTGAGGAATGCTTTTCACAGCAAGAATTCTCAGCCCTGTGAACATAGAATTTTTTTAAGATTTTTTTTTTCTTTTTACGGGAAGAAGATTTTTTCCTTTTTCTTTTGGCAACACCATTTTGCAAGATGTTTATTCATTACAGGATTGTATCAAAAATCACAGAACTACAGGTTTCTTCTCTAAACTTGTCACAGTTCTTACTGGCTTGCGTTTAAGGATTGTCCCTGCATATAATTCTGAGTACATTTCATGGAATCTATTTTAAAAATTTGTGAAACACTTTGGCAAAACATCTAAAAATTTACTGAAAAGTGACATTTCAAAATACTGAAATGAAATTGTGTTCAGGTTTTGGCAAGTACTTTAGGAAAAATAAAAACCACAAGTTTGCAAATGGTTAACAACTTGCTTCTAAAATAAAAGATTTAAATGTTGCAGAATAATTTCACAGGTTCCATTTTCAAAGAAAAGAAGACAACAATGGCTCTCCATACCCAGTTAATTTAACTCTTTGTACTGCATTGATGTAATTTATACATGACTGTCTTGACCCAGGTAAGCTTATTAGCAACAGAGGTGTGAGGTGCTTCAGGACAAAGGCATCTCACTGTGTGAGGTTTGTAACTGGACCAAAGTCAGGGACTTGGACTTTTCATTTGCTAGAAAGGTCTCTTTGGCCACTCTCATATGTAATAAGTATTTGCTTGATGTAATAAAAATGTAACAGAGAAAACTGAAAACATCCTCATCCAGGATACCCATCTGGAGACAGTAGAACTGCAAGTATTTTTTTCATATTAGGGTCAAAGTCCATTTTTGAGAGTCTGAGAGGTATGGTGAGGGCAAAAATTTGTTATTGTGTGCAAGATGGATATGTTCCTATGTGTGCCAGGGCAGCCCTGGCCGGCCTTACTCAAGGGATAAGTGTAGTGCTGAGTGCTGTCTTGGCACAGTTTTTCTACTCAGGATAGCCACTGTAGTTATGTGCTTCTGACAGTAAGGTAAAAAACAAAAAGTGAAGACTTTTATACTAGCTTGCTCACATATTTATTCAGTTGAAACCTATTGTTTTCAAAGGTACGTTAAGACTGAGTATGATGTTGAAGGCTGAATCTTGCTCCTGCTGGAGGCAAAGGCCAAACATTTGTTTAACTTGGCTAGAGCCAGTATTTTGTTGTTATGAAATGTCAGCTGTTCCCCACAGACAACAGGTAGCTTCTAATGTGATAAAGCACTTCTCTCACCTTCTGGTAAAATAGTTTGGAAATTTTAAAATCAGTTAATGAGAGGTTTCTGTTGAAAAAAGTCCTCTCAGGTCCAACTTGTTTCGTCATTGGACAATATTTAGCTTTACTGTAAACTTCTTACAGTCATCTCAAATAAATAAAATGACTTGGAATTACCCTTTTAGAAAAGTGGATTGAAGACATAATGACAACAGGAGAATACAATAATGACATTTAAGCAAAGTGATATAATAATAAAATTTTTGAATGCCTTCATGCCAGAATTGGCTACTTAGAAAGTAAAGTGGTTCACATTAGATACAAAATGCTGAAGAAATAATTAAGAAAATATCTTATGAAAAATTTTATCCCTTTTTGTTCACTTAATGACCATCAAAATTAATTCTATGTTGCAATTTTTAAATTACTTTAACTCATTAGAAATTTTAAGAGAACCGATGCAAGCTTCACATTACCTTAGTATCTATTGCTGTTTTAACTGATAGATATTTTGATTTTATTACTTATTGGTATTTGTACAAAACTTGTGAAGACCATTTTTAAAGTCTTCATTGCTTTTATATATAAAAGGATGATATAATTATGCATTTAATTCTATGAGGTTCATGCAAGTGTTTCTGGTATGAATGAATCAATATCTTGAGAGAGATAACATCTTGGTCCTCTCAGGGTTAAGAGACGTATTTCCTGCCTGAAAATAGCATCCTCACAACCAGCAACAGTACATTTCATAAACTTTGAACTCACTGTAAGAAGCTTTCAGGATCATTATTCTTCCAGTAAAAAAAAGTTATTAGTAAATTCATTATTGTCTTTAGCTCAATAGAAACCTGTAAAAGAAGTCTGCATTTTTCAATGCCTGTACCCAAATTTGAATCAAGAGACAGCTTTCAACATGCACCTACTATGATCTTTTCCTGTTGTAGTGGTTCCAGCAGATCATCAGTGAAATATTTACCTGACTAGTGTGGCTCTCCCTGTGTCTTTGAATCGATGAGCCTGCTGTAGTGCTGGCTGACAGTCTTGAATATTCATTTTCCTCTGGTAATCCTAAAGCAGAAGAATACTAATTTATAATCTGAGATTTATCCACTGGTTGATTTCAAAATAAGATTCAAAAGACCTTGATATGTTTTACTAAAAAAGAAACAAAAACCCCCAAATTACACATTTGCCTGAATATTTACTATTTCCATGCTTACTGAAACAGAACAATTCTTTCTAACCAAGTGGGGGTAGCATAGATAGGTTGAAAGAAGGAGCAATCGTAACTAAAGAGCCTGCAAATAACACTTTACCTATACACTGGCCAGGGATTCCTCCTGCAATGCGGAAATCCCTGGCTCTTCTTCCCCTGACTCATTTTCATGGCAGAAGCAATACAAAGGGAACAAAAACCACGCCTGCAGCATTCTGCTCTCAATTTAGTATCTCTGTTTCACACAGGAAGTCAGTATTAGGTCCAGGATTCAAAACTTCATCCCCTCAGTACAGAGCACGTTTTTTGTAAGTCTTATAATTATTGTGCATTCTCGATGTGGGAATTAGCTGTCCAAAATTAAGCTGTGTAAAACCAGTCATCCGGTGTAAAACAGCCAGGTAGTCTCCAGTAATCAAGAGAAACAAACACATCTGCAAAGTGATTCTATAGTGAGGCTCATTGCTGGTGCTTCCCAGTCACTTCTGCAGCAGTGGGAATACCATTCATATAGCACTGCAGATGATCTGAAAGGTGGGATGAGGGGAAGCAAAGGCACAAGCAGAAACACAGAGAGTCCACGATAGGTGTTATTAAGCACCTCACAAACCAGAATCACAGACACCATGGTAGGTCTGTGTATTGGGTCTAGCAGAGCTGGAGATCATTTTTCCCATAGCAGCCCTCATAGTGCTGTGCTTGTGGTGGGTTGACCCTGTGTGGATGCTGGGTGCCCACCCAAGAGGCTCCATCACTCCCCTCCTCAGCTGGACAGAGGGGAGAAAATATAAGGAAAGGCTTGTGGGTTGAGATAAGGACAGGAGAGACCAGTTACTGTCATGGGAAAAACAGACTCAGCTTGGGGAAATGAACTGAATTTATTTATTACCAATCAAAATCAGAGTAGGCAAATGATAATTAAAACAAAGCTTACAACCCCTTAAAATCCCTCTATCCTCCTTTTAGTTTCCCCCTTATAACAGTGCCTTCCCACAACTTTGTAACTGGGGACAACAGGTTTTTAATTTTCTTTGTTCTTCTGAATATCATAAGATCATAAATATGGATCTTTTTCTTCATCATCTGGGCCTCCTCTGAACACATAGACAATGAGGAAGGTGAATCTCTTGTTTCCAGCTCAGGAGCCAGATCAAATCTGTGAGAGTCCAGCATTTCAGTTCTTTTCTGTTTGCTGCAGAGGGAATCTGACCCTGTTGTCTCAGTAATTGGAACTATGTGTTATTTTGAAGTGGGATTATCACTTTTTGAAGCTGAGCAATGATATATTAGGTATGTACAGGGGCAAGGTGTGACATCCAAGGCCTCTAGTGTACTGTTAGTCTTATAAATTATATGTAAGTTACCATTATTGCTTTCTCACCTACATTAAATTCTCTGTACTCCAACTAAAAATTCTCCCTTCGCAAGATCACATGTTTTTGGTCAAATTAAATGCTTGAAATAAATTTCCCTCTAAAAAATCCCATTTTTTGTGAACACAAACAAACACCATTTTTTCAAATAATTTCCTGAACTAATAATTTATTTACATGGATTCAGTTTGGATGCATCTCAAACAAAATAATAAAAAATTATCCAAATTTTAATGCAAAGTACCTTCTAAAAGTAGGTGCTATTCTTTTAATTCAAATAAAAGCTAGAATGTAAAATATTTGCATAATTCCAGACCACCAGAAATGAATAAAAATACTTTCCTACGCCCAGCAGCAAGTTCTGAAAAATATACTGATTTTGCACTATGTTAATACATTTTAGGATAGACTGTCCAGGACAGCCTTGAGCTAAGAATCAGGTTATCAATGATTTTCTGTTTATTTCTGTAGAAAGCACTTTGATAAGAGGTCTTATCAAATAAGTAAAGTTTCCATGTACAGCAGCAGCACGTTGTCACAGACATGGCAAGCAGAGGCTTGGTAGAGTTTGGAAAGAGAAATGGAGTAGGTGATTACACACTAAGAGCTTTCCTTTATGTACACCTAAGTAAATATTAGGATACCACAGCTTTGCATTGAGTAGGACCTTGTTTAATTCAGTCCAAGGTTGGAAGAATCAGTTTAGCTGGGCTAGGGGCAAAATTCAAGAACCTAAGTTAATCAGGTATTCAGTCTGGAGCACAAACTACACCATCTGGATTGGGCTTTCCTGCAACTATTCTCAAGTTATCAAAAGTAAGTTGAATTCGGCTTTTTTTTTGGCAAAGTTAGGTTTGCTATACATAATCGCTGCAACTGTATGTGGTACTGTTTTGGGTGATGTAGGATCACAACTTTCCTCACTGCAGTGTAAAAGGTTATTTCAGGCTTTCTGATTACTCTGTGTGTTTGGCAAAAAGCTCTTTCTTTCAGACTAAGAACTCTGGTAAGTGTGGAAGATTTGTGGTGGAGAAGTCACAGTTTGATAGCACAGAGCTGTAGAAAGGTGCTGCTCCTCCTATTAAAAATAAATTTAAAAAGAAGAACAATACATTATATTCATTAAAAAAAATGAAAAAGCAACTTCTATTAAAAATCTGAACTCAAAGGAGTATTGTTTCCTTAGGATTAATGCTTTTAGAACCTTGAAAGACATTCTGTCACTGCTCTTGTACTATTTATTATTGCAATGATAAACAATTTTTCATTCACTAGTAGGACACCTATAGCAAAGGGAGATCCTGATTTTCTATTTTCTGTCCCATTTGTATCAATTATAGGATCAGAATCTCAAATCTAAGTCCTCCATGCCTTAGGCTGCTTATAGACTTAGAGCTGAAGTAATTACAAATTCCTTGACAGAGGCTGTTTTATTTTCTTCACATTCAGCTTTTATTGGAGAGGGCTTATCAGTTCACACATACAAAGTTAAGCCAGTTCCAGAAACAGATATTTCACAACTCAGAAGATTCCAGCCTGGCTATATCTTACAAAGCTCCTTCAAGGAAACACTTCAGCAATTTTATGTTAGAAGAGCTTTGGGATTAAAAACTGCTTACCATTTGATACTGAATTTCCATTTTCAGCAGTCACAGAACTGGACAGTGGATTAGATGACTGAGTTCCATGGTTATTTGCATTTTTATCCTGCGTTTCTGATCCAGAATCTGATATATTTGGATCTTCCCTGCTCCTCAAATTCAGATTAGTTTCAGCACCTGACAGAAACAGAGAAAATGATTGTCAGTTTCCTATTAACTAGTGGCTTTCACATGTAAGTAGATGAAAACTAACACAGAGAGACCACATTACTTTATTAAATTAAAAATGTGGAAGGTTTAAATCAGTGATTTTTGCAGATTTTTTTCTTTTTTTTTTTTTTTTTTTTTTGCTACTGTTCCACTTGTAGCTTTTTAAAGTTTTGGGAAGTGAAAGGCATTACGAAATTTCATTTGGATTGTTTCTTTCCACACAAATATCAGTAGCTACAACTCATTAAGTGTTTGTATTGCCTCTATTTTAGATTTATTTCACATGAGTTTACATACCACTGTCATCACTGAAATGCCTTTCATCATTGCACTAAGTGATACTAGCAAGAGATATAATGTGATCTCATCTTTTTCTTTTACCACCTCTCCCACAAGAAACAAAATGGCTTTTGAGATTAAACCATGGTAGCAATATTCCTCCCAGCAGATCCTCCCTGCAGCCATTGTTTACTCAGCCTCGGGGCTCTCCAGCCATCAGCTGTCATTTTCTATAAAGTGCCAGGTTTTCATGTCGGAGCCTTTTAGTTAAATTTCTTCAAGACATCAAGAGGAGGCCTGATCCTGTAGGAGTTCCAAAGCTCTGTACAGTGCACATGCATTTGTTCAAAGAGAAGGGCAAAACAAAGCCTTTGTCTTCTTTCCCCTCTGACTGATTGCACATCCATGCAAAGCAGAACAGCTCACGGCAAAGTGCCTGGAGCTGGCTCTGAGCTTGCCCGGCTTTGTCAGCCCAGTGCTCCACAAGAAACAGGGCTCAGTCATCAGCTGTGCCCAAGTGGTCCTCCCCACTGGAGTTCAGCGGCCAGGGACACACTCAGAGCTGGAAGACAAGATGGATGGGGATCCTAGGAGGGCCCACTCAGCAGTACCTGTATCCCTGTCTATCCCGACTCCACTCCTGTGTGACAGGGCTGATGAAATGCTGCACTGGCAAGGTTATGCATTTTTTAAAGGATTTCTCTCCCTTTTCTGTGGGTTGGTTTTTTTTTTTTGCTTGTTTGTTTTGCATTTTTGGGTTTTTTTGTGTGTGTTGAACATATATGCATATTCTTTCCTTGCCATAGTCAGGTTTGGTTCATGGAAGACAAACCTGAATTCAGTGCTTTCTCCATTTCAGTCTTCCTAACTCTTTCTGCCCCCTCTGAGGCCTGGCCTTAGCTACGGGGCTGATGTATTATGGCTGACCCTGGTGCAGAGGTCCTCTTGTAACACTCTAAAATGAAAATTTTCCTTCTATGACAGCTCTGAAAGAGTTATGCCTTGATTTTGGTTGTCATAATGACAGCAAGAACCAATGGAAGTCAAAAGACTAGCTATTAAAACCAACATTACAGCATTCACCCATACTTCCAATAACATCCTTAGCTCTCCCAAAGATATGATATATATTCTTATAAATCTCAAGCACATGGAAATTTTTCAAGGGGAAGGAAAAGCATTTTTTTTCACCAGGTAATAATACTTAACCTGAAGGTTTTCCAGTCTAATGTTGACTGTGCTGTCAATTTTTCATTTTTTGCCTGAACTAAAAAAAAAATCCACCTGATTTAAAAAGCACTAACATTAGAACTTAATTAATGAAATGAAAACTATAAATCCATTCTGGTTACCTCAAAATATTTCATTTAATTGAAAAGGTCTTTCCTATTTTTGTTTAGCTTTCAGTTATCTAACTCTGAATTGTTCTTAATGTTTCCTTGTCTAAAAAAAATCTGTCTTGAAAAGTCAAAAAGTTCCTTTTCAAACTGTCAGATAAAATATTTCCATGTTTGCTTGGTTTTTGTCCCTCCCTCCCTTGCCCTCATTTCCTGATCATTATTTTTTGCCAGATCTGATTGGATTGTTTCAGTGACACTGTTTCATAAAATGGATCTTTAGGCAAATTTTTTATGCACTGAAAAAATTAGGCTAGCTCTACCCACAGTAACTGACTTGGGAGAGTCTGAGATGGAAAGTCTGAGACGGAAAATGCATACAGTACAATTATAAGAGAATGCCTGATTTAGCTTTTGTACGAGCAAGTTGACTGCAAAATGCATCTTTGCAGCTCATTTTAAATTTGTCTGAAAAGGAAATGTCACTTTTAGATGTTCATAGTCAGTGCACTATAGATCGTAATCCACCTACATAATTATTGTGCCACCTTTTACATAAAGCTTCTTGGGGAAGTGGCTGGGATCCTTATTTTTCTTGATATTCGAAAGATTTATTGATTTGCCTGACATGTATAATTCATTTGAGAATGAGCAAGTAGAAGGAGTTTTTCTTGCATTGCTGTTTGCAGAAGCCTTTTGTTTCATAGGTACATTGATATCTTTTCAGGGCATTCATGAAGGGCTCTTGAAAAAAAATTACATTTTCTTCTTTATATCTGTAGAATTAAATACTACAAAGAATTGTGGATAGCTAGAATATCATACTAAATTGGCAGAAATAAGTAGTGGAATATATGCAGCATATCTTTGGGGACAACAATCTAGACAGAAATTTGTTATCCCATTTGCTGTATTCAATCATTGTAAGAAATGCACACCTTTAGTTTCTGAACAGAAAACTATATAGAAAAAATGTATTTCATAGTGCCTTATTTAGCTGCTCTTGGGGGTGGGAAAGAACCCTATATTTTATTTCAAAATAATCTGGATTATATAAAGGTACTTGAACTAATTTCCTATATATAGGCCTCTTCATCTCCTCATTGGAGCAGATTCATGTGTCTGTAGAACAAATTTAACTGTGTACATCAGCAAACTTCAAGCAGACATCAGGAGAGTGCCCCTGAAACTGGCTCTGCCCCACACTGGACAAGCTCCCCCTGCCCCAGCCTCTGCTCACAGGACCACACTCCTGAGCATGTACTGTGTCCAGTTCTGGACTCCTCAATACAAGATAGACAAGCTACTGGAGAGGGTACAGCAGAGAGTCACAAAGATGATGAGGAGTTTGGAGCATCTCTTATGAGGAGAGACTGTGGGAGCCAGGCCTGTTTGGTCAAGGGCAGAGAGAACGGAGAGGGCATCTCATCAATACATAGAAATATCTCAAAAGTGGGTTGTCAAGAGGATGGTGCCAGGCTCTTTTTAGTGGCGGTCAGCAACAGGAAATGGAGCAGTGGCCATAAACTAAAACACAAGAAATTTCACCTTCCACCTTCTGAAGAAGAACTTCTTTATGTTGAGGATGGCAGAGCACTGAACAGGCTGCCCAGGGGGCTCGTGGAGTCTCCCTCTCTGGAGACGTTCAAAACCCACCAGGACACATTCTTGTGTAACCTGTTGTAGGTGACCCTGCTTTGGCAGGGGGTTGGACTGGGTGATCTCCAATGGTCAATTCCAACCCTAAAAATTCTGTGATTCTGTGTTTGATGGAGTAAACTCACTCCAGGTTATCAGCATCTCTCTGCACTGGGAGGCACAAACTGGCCACAGTACCCATGTATGGTCTAACGATGAGTGCTGGGTGGAGGAATGGCTTACACAGCCCTGGATGCTGCTGGCTGTCTCTGCTGCTAAGGCTCACTGCCAGCTCCGGTCCAGCTCCCAGGGCCCCCAGCACCCTCTTCCACAGGCTGCTCCCCAGACAGCCTGATCCCCATATCATGGTAGGAGGTAATACCTTTCAAGGTGCAGCACTTTGCATTTGCTTTTCATTAAATATGCCAGAAAGTTGACTTTATCTTCTGTGCAGGGGTATCCCTTTCTGTCGTGCTTCCTTACTATTCAAAATATCCCTGACCATAGCAAAGGTGTCTCCTGACATTTTATCATAATATTTCTATTCAAAATTCCTACTGATTCTTATTTGTCAAGTATTGGTCAGAAATGCACTTTCCCCTCACGTTTTCTTAGTCACCTAACATAGACTTTTGGACTTTTCTCTGCGATAGTATCAACTTGCTCCTGCTGCCATCAAACCTTGCAGATAAAAATATGCAGTGTTCTCTCATCCCTTATCAACATCCTGAAACTGTCAGAAATACTTTAGGAGACAGGAAAAAAACCCTTATGATTCCTATGTTTGAACATCTTCACCAACATAGATGAATCCTATCTTTTTGTTCAGACTTGTGCTCTGCTGTTCTCACTAGATGGATGGATTATTTACCGGGTTTCAATATTTTTTTTTTAAAGTAACAACATCTTTAACAGTTTTCAGCTGATAATAAATGTTATTTGAAGAGTCATCCATGCCTACTTGCAAGAGACTAGCTATAAAGAGGTATCAGCTGTAGGAGCATGGTGGAAGTTCGTGATTTTGAGAGGAATACAAGCTTTAAGTGAAAACCTAGAGTCTGCAAAAGTGAACAGTATTTGGATTACTATTTCAGTAAACTGACTTTGCCCAAAAGATATCTCTGACTCAGTAAAGTCCTACTCTGACTAATCTTGCAGTTAATGAGGATGTATGGACTAGAAAGATGTATGGATGTTTGGCTTGAAGGCATCATTTGTCCCTCAGCTCTAGCACAGTTACTAGCTGGGAGCAATCACATGTACAGTGCTTTTAATCAGAAGATGACAAATCAAAGTGTAACAGTTATTTCCTTACAAGCAAGCTCCATATTCCAACAAATCCACAATTAATTACATCAGCATTACTTGAAAAGTGCAAGAGGAGCAGTATGGTAAAGAGGCAGCTTATGAAATCCACAGTTGCTGGTTATTAGTGCTCTTGGAAGAGACTGAGTTTAAAACTCAAGATAAAGTCATAAGGCACAGGATGGACAGAATTGCACTTATTTTGTAAAAAACATTCAGACATACTCAGAAAGTGATGGAAAATAATGTATTTGCTTCCCCCCCCCCCCCCCTTTTTAAGCCACTATCTCACTTTTAAAAGAAACCAATACACTGAAAGTCTACATGCTAGAACTTTTTTGCCAAAAGAATGACTTAAACTCTTCTAATTGAGCTATGACTTCCAAATATCCTATTATAAAACTCTTTTTTTCCCTCAAACATAAAATGTATGATCCTAAGCATCGTAGTTATTTCATAAGTAGTATTTAGGCTGAACTAATGCTTTATCACCAAATTAGAAAATGAGCCAGTATTATCTCTATTCATATGACAGATTAAAATACAAAACTGAAACATTTTGAGAGACTATTTTTTCTAAGGAAATCATATACTTAGCCTATTTTATAAAGTCTAAAGACAAAATATAAATCAATGACTAGTATCAGCATTAGGTGGAATCATCATAGATTTTTTGTGCAGCAAGATATGTAAAAATAGTATATTATTACAGGCCCAGCAGTAACTGACCTGATAGGGTTGTATTTTACTTTTCCGTCAAATCCCTTGTTTTGCTCTCCTTTCTTTAATTGTAGGTATAGCCAAAATGTATATGGATACATATGTCCCTGTATATTCTTTTTCATATACTTTTCCTTTTAACATTTAGTGCTCATTTACAGTCTAACTGGAAACTCATTAATAACAACATAAGGCTCCACTGCTTTCAGCAGGTTTTGGATCCCATTCATGCTTACCTTGGATGCTTTGTGCAGCACTGCCAAAGCACCAAGGGACTCATAAAACAGGGTAAGTATAGAGGGCCTCTTGCTTTGTCTATCCTGGTTATTCAAATGTGATCACAACTGTTCTCTGGCCCTGAGGCAAATGGTAAGAGACTCATATCAGTACTACTACACTTTCCTTGCCCTCCATAGCAGAGAGGTTACATCCAAATCGTCTACTGGGAATAGCCCCTGGGCTGTGTCTTTTCCTGAACCATGCTCAGATCTGTCTGGAAGGAAGCCAGCCTGCCAGGTCCCAAACAATGCTGGGGATTGCTCTGCACTTCGACGGTGCACAGGAGTGAGCTGCCATTCCAAGGACATTCCCTGGCACTGGCTCATGTAGTAAAACAGACACAGCCCTTCACTTTAACAGCACTAGTTACCACAATCAAAAATAAGTGGTCAATATTAATCTATCTCAGGAAAAAAAAAAAGGAAAAATATGGAAGAAAAACTGCCTCAAAATCATAGGGGGCTAGTGGAGCACTGAGCTGTTGCCCAGTTTCTGCTGAAGCCACATTTAAAGGTTGCATCCTGACTGTACAGGGAGAGCAGATTCTCCCTAGGTCTGCTGTGGTATAAATGCAATTCATGCACTCCTCTCAGTATGATTTGATACGACCATTCTTTTAAGGCACACATTTCCTTAATTAAACAGAGAGCTAAGGATGAGTTTCCAGCTGAGGAAATTCAGTGTCACATGCCAGGCGTATCTCAGTCCTAAAGCTGAAACAATCTCAGTATAAAATCAGACATTATTTCTTCATTCACAGAAAACATGACTTTCTGTAACTAATGATCAATACACAGTTTTAGGTATCAAGATCCACAGTTATACATTCTGAATCAGCAACTATGAAAACAGGAAGACACATAAATTCTGGCAGATAAATTCATGCAGTACAGGAGGAGAAGCTTTTTGTACCTGTGCTACCATGGAATGGAAAAGCTAAATAGCCCAATTTCCTTAAAACCTATGGCGGGTATCCAGAAAAATGTAAATTTCAAATCAAGCAGCTTGTTGTTATACGTGTGAATAAGAGAGAACTGATGGGCCCTATTAACCAGCATATTAAAGACAAGACATTGCAGACAGAAGGGATTTCTGATCTGTCCTCTCACTCTTTCTTGGGAAAGTTAGGAATACACTGAATCCTAATGGCTGACCCTGGATATTTTTTTACATTTACTGTGGCAAGTGGGTGTTGTGAAGTGAGGGGAAAAAAAATAAAATATGGTGATTTCAGAAATTTTGCAGGTATCTTTTGATGAAGGAAAGGAAGTTTAAATAAGAACAGGCCCTTTTATTTTGGCTCAAATTGCTACCTCTGTGTTTTGTTGAACCTTTTCAATTACACTTAGTGTCTCCTGTTTTGCTCTGACTTACTGTTGAGACATTCCTTGTCTGTGGCATTTGCTAGCTACCCTCAGCACGTGTTATCTTGGGTGTCCTTTTGCTGGATAAATGCATATTGCTTCAGAGCAGTTCAGTTTACTCATACAAAGTCACACTGTGACCTGCTGTAACCATGATTGTTTACTTTGTCTGCTGAGAGCTGGAGGCAAACAGCTGCATCTTATTTGCTGAAAGAAATGGAGCAGGCTGAAAACTGTCAAGACAGGATTCCCCCAGCCTATTAGCGTGTGCTGCCTGTCTCACCCTTTCAGCTGTGCTGCTGGCTGCCACTGCCATCAGAGGCAATAATTATTCATTGATTTATTTCACCTCACAAAGCCTACCCTTACAGCAGCAATTGTCTAGGATTCTCCCCCCACCAGGGATGCTCCTAGGATAGTAGCAATGAATTTGTACTGTCACTTCCAGCATCCTTTCTCTCCCAGCTGTGTAAGTGGAGCTATCAGATGGTGTTACAAGCTACTCCAGAAGCCACACTCTTTGATAGAGCAGGTAAACACAGACACAGGCCACTTATTTTGTCTGGGAACCTGCATTCATGGAAACTTTGCATGAATACTGGAAAGCAAAGAGAGGAGACACAGGCTATGAAGAACATCAAGTGACAAAACTCTGCTAGAAGAAAGAGCTCCTCTGAAGAATTTTGTGTTAGAGTGATACCAATCAGCCCAATTTCAGGGCATGAGGCTGGTAGTAAGAAGCAGGTTGCTGAAGCGGCTGCAGGCACTCCTAGGTCTAGTTCAGCCTTAAGAGCCATCAGCTCAATTATTATTTTGTAAATCACAGCTCTAGAAAGTACACACTTAAGAAGGTTTCTTCTGCTTTCTTCTCTGATGGATTTGTGCTGGTAGAAAGACAGTGTTCTTTTTTTCACATTTATTTCAGTGTCAATCATTACTAGCTAGAAACATTTCCATCTTTCCTAGAAGTGATGTTAGGGACATCTCTGGACCAGGTAAACTCTCAGAGCTGGTGGGGGATAGATAACATAAGTGCCTTTTTTCCCCATCTGGAGGACTCTGGATTGTTTGAATTAGGTTTTTCCCCAGCACGAGACAAGGAATACCATTCTGAAGTGGAGAAAACAGCCTTCTCAAGCACTGGTAAAGGATGAAGAATATCTGGACAGGCTGCCATCTCTCCTGACTGATACTCCTAACTGAGATCTGAGAAAGAGCTTGGAACACCTTTTTAGTACAACAAGTGAGCTAGACTCCTGCCAGTCTATGTGTTTCAGAGACTGGGGATTTAATTTATCCCATCTTCTCAAGGAACTGATCTCTGCAGGCTTTTCTGATGTCCATAACAAACCACACAGGGCAGGAAAGAGGGGAACACTGCTTGGGACAATATCCTGCCTTAGAAGAAACATTTATTCCCACCATGTCCCCATGTTCCCCACCTTTTCAAGTCTCATATGGAAAAGAAGTAGTTGATTTTACTCTGTTAATAGTTTTATTTACTGCTAGGTGTGTTGACTGGCTGACCAAAGTCAAATTGTATTTGTGTGTTTAAAAACCTGCTGGTGTGCCGGAAAAGGAGGAGACAATTTGCTGAGAAACACAGTTTCCCTTTTTTAAACTGTTTTCTCCAAGTTTGTGTGCATACAGCAGTTCTTCTTGAAGGCAGACATTTAAGTCTGTTTACGTTTCTGTGTGGTATCTCAGTAACAGAACAGCCATTACTGCTGGGCTTTAGCTGCTGTTGAAAGAAACTCTGTGACGAGACTCTGTCTCAACCTTCCTCCCCCTCAAACACAGTTTCAAATATTGTAAAAATAAACAAACAAAACCACAAACAAACAAACAGATAGGGATTTGCTACTGCCAAAAGCAACACATCAGTTCTATTTACTTTTCCCAGAGTGCTTCTACAGAGATTTTTCAGGATCTCTCATACCAGCTCTGGCACTGTCTGCAATGCAGAAGTCTTGGCGTGACTGCACTGAGCAGATAAATTGTTTGAGCAGATCCTGAGGAGCAATCCAAGGAATATTTTTGGTCCACCTGTACTGTAATACTGCCCACCAAATAGGGACAGCTGTTCTGGAAAATTCACATTTTGCTTTCCAAGTGAGCTTCTAAGACAAAAATTGAATTTAGATATCTATTTAGCTTGTTTTTAAGTTCATTTTGAAAGGACAGAGTGATGGTCAATGACACCTTCATTAACCTCAAAGCAAGAACATATGGCTATCACAGATGTAGTGTGATAAACATCCACACTGTGCACAAATACAGACAATCAGTGGCTAAAAACTGTCACTAAATGCTGCTGTGCATGTCAGGATCATTCTGCAACCAGTCCCTAAGGAAAGAGCTAAGAGAAATAATGAAATGTAAAACTTCAAGCCTAATTTAATATGTTTTTGTTTTGAAAATTTCACCATACAAAGGATAACACTAATTTTCATGCTTTTCATTTTAAAAGAGAATGAAAACTCAAACCAAAAGAGTACTGAACTTGAAGGCTTCTGTATTTTCACATTCACTAGTGGTGCCAGGAAGAAGGCAGATGTCCTTAACTGCTTTAAACACTACTCCTACCTCCAGTACTCCACTTCTAAGCACTCTACTACTTTCTCACAGTGTGGAGACACCATGTGGGTGAAGGTACCCTCATGTTTATGACCAAGTCTTTTTATCAGCCTATTTTCAATTGTCTTCTCTTGCTTCTCCAGCCCGCCCCATGAAATTCCAATGCTGGAACTGGAACATAATCCACACATCCGGGTCTATAGAGTTTCAGAGTTTAATGATGAGTTGCATGAGTCATGTCAATAACTTTGGGTCATCACTGAGGGGCTGGAGTGCACAGCTCTTGGATACCTGAGCCAAGGAGTCTAGAAACAGACTGGATTGTTTGTTAGACAGCTTTGGTTGTTGTGGAATCATACCCCTAAATGCCAACCTGACCAATGGTGAAATGATTGCTCTTGAACTTATCTACGTTCAAAAAAAAGTCAACACATTTAGTTGTTAACATTTTCAGTAAGAAGCATTTTGCTGTATTTGAGGCTGACCGTTTCACTACTTTACAAACATTTTTGAAAGCCTGGACAGGAAAGAATATTTATTTCTGCACAGAATTTTAGAATGCTTGATTTTCATTTCAGGCTAAAACAAAAATAAATGTCACAATCTTGACATTTTCTGTGAAATGGAATTATTGTTTGCTACTGAGGTTCTATGCAAAAGATAATTCAATGCTGAGATGGATGTAAAGAAGTTAAAAACATCTGAAGAGATTTCTCACTCAAGCTGAAAATTTAATTAGAGACTTTCACTAAAATGTGTGTCCATATTTCATTCTTCATTCTATTCCAAATGCTGGAATTCCTGTAAAATGAAGTGACATGACTTTTACTGCCAAATACCCATATTTTTCTTTGGTATCAGAAACATAAATGTGCTACAAATCAACTTCTTTCTCTTAGATATGGCTAATTTCTCAAAATTGGTATACAATTAATGATGTAGTAGTTCCTAAACAAAGTCATTTGTGGTTCTGCATTATGAATTACAAATATTTAAAGAAGCCCATAACATTGTTAGCAAAGACACAGCTTTCTAAACCATTACTGAATTTGGAACCATGATGTCAGATCAGATGTTGAAGAAAAGACGTTGCTATGAAAATAAGAATCCTGTAAATGTCTACCAGAATGATCCAAGTCATAATTAAAAGTGGGACATTATTGAAAATTATGGGTTTAAAATGCACTAAGCTGAACCAGTGTGGTGTAGTTATTGTATTTGAGTATCAGACAGGATGAAGGGGGAACAAAGTAAATCCAGCTCAGTGGAAAGGATGCAAAACAGAGTCATTAATTTAAAAGAAATGCCTGCAGTTCTCAGAAATGAACCATATAAAAGGAATAGAAAAGTCAATGCAATTACTTTTCCTCAGCATTCCTCCTCTTAAGCAGGGACTTGGTATGAATATGAGAGAGCCTGCAGTGGGTCAGACCAAGGCACTGCCTACTCTAGGATCCTTTTCCAGTAGCCGTCAATAGTTATAGCATAAGGTCAATGGAAATCAAAAATGCAGTGATATTTCCTCGTGATCCTGGGGCTGCATAGTCTCCTTCAACCTCTATTTCACTGACATAGCTTTTGGAAATGTATGGAGGAGTGCTCAAGACTTGATTGTGTTTTCAATACAAGCACTTAAAATGCAAAATAAATATGATTTTTTATGACAATACCCATTTTTTTTCACCTGAAAATTAGAATTGATTTATTCTTCTAAAAATTTTTGGGTTAAAATTGTTTATGGTAATCACACACAAAGCCTCTTTCACATGTCAGAACAGACAACCAAAGCAAATTCTATATTACATTATTTTAGGCTGTAACAGCAAACAGTGAAGTCAACCAGAAACAGAAATGCTTTAGTGAAAAAAAATGACGTAACAGAAACCCAAAACAATCTTCAGCAGTAAAATATACTCGTTTTCAGAGATTCTGCAATTATTCTTGATACACTGTGTTTATCTTGAAACAACAGGTCTTTTCTGCAATACATTATCCAGATAATGGCAGACTTATAGATCAGGAGAAGTCTGCAGATTAAGGTGGTATCTTTCAGGCTGTACAAAAGTCCATAGAAATTCTGAAAATAGGAATCAAGTATATTTTCTGTAGACTCTTCTAACCTTTTTCTGCTGCAATAATAGAAACCGCAATTATTTCCTCAGAAAAATCATGCAGCATGGGCTGGATGGCAACAGTATTGCCAGCATTTCCGTCTGCTCCTGTGTAATTTTCTGTATAGGGCATCCATGGCTAGCCAAGAAAGGGCATTTTTGTAACGACTCACATTGAACTCTTACTAGCAGTTCTTCCTCCCACTTTTCTGCACCTACTGCAAGAGATTCAGAGTTGCAAGTAGTGCATAGTGAATGTGTAAGTTTGCTGATGACACTAAACTGGAAAGAGCTGTTCACTCCCTTGAGGGCAGAGAGGCCCTGCAGAATGAGGGACAATCAACAACTTTAAGAAGTTTAAGAAGTGCTGTATTCTGCACCTGGGATGAGGCAACCCTGGATGTATGGACAGACTGGGGAATGAGAGGCTGCAAAGCAGTGCTGCAAGAAGGAACCTGGGGGTGCTGGTCAGTGGAAAGGTGAACATGAGCCAGCAGTTCCCTGGTAGCCAGGAGGGCCACCCTGTCCTGGGGGCATCAGGCACAGCATCACCAGCCGGGAAAGGGAGGGGATTGTGTATCAGGAGAAGGTTCTTCACCCAGTGGGTGGCTGGGCACTGGAACAGGCTCTGCAGGGAAGTGGTCACAGCACCAAGCCTGTTTCACTTTGTGTGTTTGGACAACATTCTCAGGCACATGGTGTGATTCTTGGAGTGTCCTGCACAGGGCCTGGAATGAGACTCGATGATCCTGACAGGTCCCTTCCAACTCCACATATTCCATCAGAGCTTGATGACTCTCCTGTGTTTAGATATTTGATCTGAAAATTAGTCACAGAAAGTCACCCTCACTCCCTGTTAATTAAGGCAATTATGTGAACAGATATTAATCTTTTTCTGAGAAGTGTGGTGAAGCTTAATTGCCTAAAGTTTTAATGATTTGAGAATTTTAAAGATGTAGAAGTTCAATGCCTTATACAATCATTCCTCCAGCATTTTCAGGTAAAAGATAAAAGTTGAAAACACAGCTTTTTGTATTGCTCATGGTTTGTAAGTTGTTAGCTTTTGCCACAAAGAAAGTATATCAATTTCATTGTACAACTAGGAAGGAGATGGAAATATGATTATTATCTTTATTAAGTTGCTTAAGACAAAAAGCTGAGTGACTTAGAGGGTAAAGGCCTGGGATTTCATCCCAGAAACACAAGCAGGGATTCAATTTGCAATCCACTGTTGAGACATTAGCTGCACAATAGCTTGCTTTATCTGATGATAAGGGAAAATTATTTACTAGATATCAAAGGGATACCTGCCTTTGACGGGACAGTACTTTTCATACAAATACATTGCATTTTATTGTTCTCCAAGTTTGAATCAATCTCAATAGAGAGCATTTGGCTAGCTTTAGTCCCAAGGTAAGTCTAAATATCTGTTTTATTTGCCAGTTGTAACTATCTTGCCAGTTGTAACTATCCTCCTGTGACTTTCAATGCTTAAACTGGAGAATGTGGAATAAGACACTGATATGTGAAGCTACCTGCCTTGAAAATAAATCACTTAGGAAGTAAGTAAGGAAGGGATTCACATAGTGAATGGATGTCAAGGATACTGGACAAACAATAACAGTATTGATGACAATACACTGTTAACAATCTAAAGTTTGCACGCCTTTGCTGCTGTTATTATATAGGTAACCAAAAAAATTTCACAAAACTTGATGCCTGTACATTGGTGACATACATAAAGGACATATCTTCCTAATTTTACTTCTTAGGCAGACATGTGGGGTTGCAAACTTGTGTATTTTCTTTTGCTCAGACACAGAAGTTAAGTATCTATGCCAATTTTTTCTCAACAAGCAGGAAGAAGAGAAAACATTGTGCCTTCGTCTCAATAGACTAATGGTAAGAAATTCAGCCAGGTCAAGGCAAAATCATAGTTTCTTTGCTCCTTCCCCTTCAGAATCCACATGAATACTCACTCTGCCAATCTAAGCATGGGTGATCGGTTAGGATTTATTCTACCTTTTGTTCTGAAGGTGAAATGATTCCCCTTTGCATGGAATAATTTAATATCAACTGTACCAATTAAGAGTAATAACATCACGACCTAGCAAAATCTGAGTATCATTCCTCCACACTGAGGAACAGAAAATTCTGTCCTTGCTCATAAATATTTAATATGAAATGCTTAAACATGTGATTGTCTCTTCCTTATACAAGAAATGTCTTATATGTTGAATAGTCAAAACTATTTGGGTATCCTGCTAAGGAGTGCTGTTTTGTGATTAAAAGATTGAATTCAGTTTCATGAGGTCTACTTTCAAATCTCAGGTCTTGTCTATTTGAGTAGGGGATCTGCACATGACCATTCCATTTCAATGTCTTGCAAACTAAAGTTTTCACTTCTAGAAATCATGGAGAATAGAATAGATTTGTGTGTGTGTGTATTATCAGTTATCTGCACTCAAATCTCATTTTATATGGAGTAAAACCAAATCTCTGTGTAACAATACAGCTGCAGTTTCAATGACAACTCTTCTCACCCTTGGAGAAACCACCTTATCTAGGTTCTCACCTGTTACAGCTTCGTTTATTTGAGCTGTAAGCTCTGCAGAGCAAAAAACTTCTCTTGTTACATGTGAAGTATTTTGCATGAAATCGCATACTATTTGATCCTGATCATTGTTTGAACCAGCAGGGGCTAGTGTTGTATAAAAAAAAGGCCAGGCTCAACCACCAGGTATAGAAAGTTGTTGCCATTTGATTTTTTGTTGTTGTTGCCCTTCTGAAAGACAATGTTCTCAGTTCAGTTCACAATAACTCTTCAGCGCATCAGAAAACCACAAATGTGTTCTCCTGTAATTCTGGATGAGCTTTTCTCACAAAGAGGTCAGGAGCCAAAAGGACATAAGTGTTCTCAGGCCTTGAAATTACTCCTCCAGGCGAGAGGGAGGCATGCTGGGGCATCTGTCTGTATTGCACTTATATTGGCAAGGAGGCTTTCATCTCCAAGGCTGATGATCCCACACAGAAACTCCCTGATTCCCATAGGTCACTCTCCATGACTTCAAAATGGCCCACAATTTTACTTTTGAGTTTTAGTTAAGATTGTTGGTAGGTTATGACTTCTGAAAATGAGGGAAACATTATAGAGTGCTGTTCTAGGCCGTGTCTTCAACTACAAGGACATTCTATTTCTTTTTTTCACCATATCATCGCCGATAAATAAAATACTACAAATGACAAAAAGAAAGGGAGGAATCTTCTAGGAACTTAATATGCATTAGGCAATAGGTGATAAAAATATCAGAAGGTAACACATGACAACTTCTAGTTTTATACCACTTGTAGAGTCAACTCTGATGACTGCTATCTCATTACTTTGCATGAAAGATTAAACAAAATTTTTACCAGCTGTTACCCTAGAAAATAGATGAACACATGAAGTACGTGAAAAAAGGCAAATCGTAAAAACACACATATATTCACCTGTGTTTGTTGCTTTCAGTCCATCTACTTATCACTGAACTATTCATATGTAACTGCACTTAGTATACAGTAACTTCCTAGCTCATAAAATATTGATTCAGGTTTTTTATCATATCTCTTTCTTGAACTTTGATCTTTCATACTTAGTGCTGCCTTGATGAAATATTTAGAAGTACATTTTCCATGTGAAAGGTAAATTTAGAGGTTTTTTATGGTAGCCTCTGTTAATGCATTAGCTTCAAACCACATGAGACCCAAGCTGAACTCTATCTTGGTCACATTTAGTTGATCATTGCATTTGCAAAAATCTTCCATCCCAAAGCAAATTTTTTTTAAGATAAAGGTAATTTTTTTCACTTCGTTGGGAGTGGTTTACAACACTTCCTCATCAGGTACATTGAGAGAACCTTGAGAAGATACATCCAAAGAACTAACTTCAATAGTTACTTCCTAGCAGATAAAAATGTATAACATATAAAATAAAACAAGAATCCCAAATTAAAAAAAGACAAAAACAAAAAAACAACCAAAAAAAGCCAACAAAAAAATCAACCACAATACCATCAAAAACCCACAGAAAACATTCTATATATATATTTATAGGCAGTGAATGTTATTGAATAATTTTTTCAAAGCAAACAAAACTACTGCAGTAACTCCTTTACCAATGTCATCAATTCATACGCTTAGCATAAGGAAAAAACTTTCTCTTGAGGTTGAGAACTGACGAAGTCTCAGTTCACAGCTCATTCAACATAGAGGATTGAATTCAGCATACAAGAACAAGCAAGGTCCAGCTAAAGCTTTTTCCAGGTCTGGAGGACTAAAGAGGGTTCTGTCCACCATAGTTTCTCTGACAGCCAAATGTCTCTTGTCTCCACCTAGACACTAACTTTCACAAAACCTGTAGAAACTCAGTTAATTTTGAGACCTTTAGCTCTTTCCTGTACTTGGTTGAGAGCAATTTTGGCTGAAGGCTGCCATAGTTCTTAGGAAAAGAGAGGTGGGGTGGCAGACAGACATACAGGTACACAGAGCAAGAACGAACACCAGCTTTGGTTATAGTACAGCTGTGTAAATTAGGATATGATACTAAAATCAATGGAGCAGTATATATTTAAGAAAATGGACCATGCATATAAGAGAATCCATCCCGTTCTCTACTGTTTTGTTTTGTATTGCAAAAGTATGCCTTGGGCTTCTTCCCAAAAAGGTGGCACATCAATAAACCAATGGAAGTACATCTACACCGATGCATGCAGCATGGGCAACAAACAGGAGGAGCTGGAAGACACTGTGCAGCTGGAAAACTATGATACAGCTGAAATCACGGAAAGTGTTAGTTTTTCAGTGAGACTCAATGATCTTAACATTCTTTTCAAACTTAAGTAATTCTACATTTCTGTATTGCCTATTTCAAATATGCTGCACACAGCTCTTGATTAAGACAAGCTGTTTGGACAAATAGAAATGAAGAAGCAGAGAAAGCAGTCTAGAGATTTTCTCACTCTAAATTTTAAATTCACAAAATTTTGTGTTTAGGAGATGCTACCATGGGCAGAAATTTCTATATAAAGTGTACTGAATATTTTTAATAGGAGAATTTTTTTTTTTTAATCAGGAAAGTAATAACAACACTGGAGTCAGTGTTGTTATTGAGATGCAAAACCAGGATTTACTTTAACTTTTTAAATGTTGTTCACTGCATGACTCTCCTTCCAAGCTTTACTTAAGAGACTGCTAAATACTGTATCATCAAATATAGAATTCCATGGAAATGAAATGATGACATTTTAAAAGACAGTTTTCAAATTAAAGTACATCTACCAGCCACCTAGCCATATATTTAATTCAAAGTATTTTTATAGGTTGATAACATAAACTTATTTTTCACACAGTGTAACATCTGTGTTTATTTTACTGAGACAGCTGGAATGTTAAAGGAACATTTAAACTTGTGTCATACAAACATTTTGGTAAAAGAAAAGTTGATACCTCAGACAAAACATGAAGACCTACAATTTTTATATGCAATGTACCTACTACATGTGTTTCTTATGACTACAACAACTACAACAGACGTTATTTAAAAAAACCCAAACCAATCAAGGTTTTCATTCTGTATTTTTGCCCAGTCTATCAGTTTCCAAGGTAAGAAAGTTTTGATGCAGAAAATATACACAATACACAGAGAAGCACAGAGAACTGTCTTACCTTCTGGCTCCCTGATCTTACGTCCTGCTGCAGATTTTCGTAGCACACTCCTTCCTGAGTTGAACAAGCTAGTTAACTCATCAAGGGGACTGGTCAATGACCTTGAGTTTGTAGGGCTGTATGGAAATGATGAATTTGAGTTCAATTTCCTGTGATCTGCTCTTGCCACCTTTGGGGAGTAAGGCAGTTTGGAGAATGGAGAAGATGAGCATCCAAGCTGAGCAGGATTGGGTCTCTGAGGTACTTTTGATAGATCTGAATTTGTACCTGTTTTCCCAGCATTAATCAGAAAACTAGCACAAGTCTCTGGAGGAGATGCAAAATGTGTGGAAGCCCGGTAGGAAACAAGAGGTGGTACAGGAGGAGGGGGCGGTGGCAGAGGAGGAGGTGGTGTGGAAGGGGGAGTCACTTTGGTGGAAACACTGAACACAATCAAGCCTGGAGATACTGGTCTTTCATTCTCCCCTTTCTGGCCTTTGGAGTACTGGGGTGATAATGGACTTGAGCCTTCTGACTGCACAGGGTATTTTAGGTTGGTTTCCAAAACAGGAAGCTTTTTGACCTCTAGTGGTGTTAAAGGTGATTCATCAGAAGCAGGTGAACATGTGACAGGGGTTGGAGGGAATACAAGAAGTGGTGGTCTGTGAGGGAGCAAGTTAGGGAAAGGGGCTGGAATGTCACATGAGTCTTTATAGATTAAAGCTGCTTGACTGTTTCCATCCAATGTTCCATCTTCAATGTTAATATTTTTTTTGCTTTCAAACAACAGAGGAGGAGATCCAGTCACTACTGGAATTATTCCATTACCATTGCTTCCTTCTTCTGGTAGAAAATACTTCATTTCTTCATATACAGACTCTCCTTGTTCTGGACTCTCCGCTTCAGCAGAACTGCTTTTCACAGCATTCCCTACCATTTCAATATAGACAGGCTCATTTTCCTCCTCTTCTTGTGACATAAAGAGACTCAACATGCCATGTTGTGGTCCATCAGTAGAAACTGCTCTCTGTACCGTCACAGTGTCATAGACACCTGGTTTAACTACTGTGCTTGCTTTTTTTACATCCCCAGGCTTTTGGCCAGGTATTTCTTCATAAGAGCCACTAAGTTTTGTATTTGGACTTCGTTTTGGTTTTCTGGGAGGTATTTTTTTCATGGTACTATAGTCATCACTGTGTGGCCTTGGACGGGTCAGTACTAGGAAAGTGAAAAAGGTCTGTGTTATTAACAAGTTAAAGTCAGTTTTTTCTTACACTGGTCTAGTACGTTAAGCCCTCAAATGCTACCCATTTAGTTCTACAATGAGAAGCAGTCACAAACACAGGAATCCAAGCAAAAGCATAAATAATTCTAAGAATAAAATGCAGAATTTTCAGCTACCAAACCACAGGCCTTTGCTACTTGGGCATATAATGTACTTTGGTAATCTCTGCTGCCACTAAAAGATGAGGACTCACACCTGAGGAGGTATATTTTGAATCCAAATGTGCACTGCAAGGTCTGTAACACATGGAAATATGTATTTGTTTCTCCTTTTGCTCCAAGGGAGAGGGGCAGGCTTTTAACTGGGAGTCAGCACGGTGCTACTTTGAGATATATGTGATTGCCACTAACTGAAATACCCCTCTTTTATGTAATCTCTACAAAACTCTAATTATAGGATGATATTATGCCCCCCTCTTCTTTTGTACTGCAGGTGTGGAAATAATTTATAACTTTAGGGAATCCCATAGCCTAAGGGCAAATCCCCAAGTGAGTATACATTTAACTAAACTAGATGTCTCTTCATAGCCTCCAGGCATGTATGGAGTGAAGAGACTAGATACCTGGATGATTGGTCTTTTAAGATCAAAATTAGATGTTATAAATCAAAGCTGGTTTTGGACAAAGACTCAGGAAACTGACATAATTCTTGGAAAATGAGAGAAACTTGCCCTATTGTTTCATACATATGAGAACTGCAAAATTGTTTTGCGAGTACATGTAAGTATTATTGTTAAGACCACATATACATATATAAACTGTTGCTCTTTCAAAACACCTCTGTTAGAACTCCTTGGTTAAACTGATAATCTCTTGCAGACTTGGACACAGAATGATGAAACGACTACAGACCTCCTTAAACCATACCAGTTTAAAACTATGTTGGGCATAGTTCATGTCTCCATACATAGAGCTTGAATGAGCAAGGAAGACGTTAAGAAAAATGGACTTTCACCCAATGAACTGGACATGAGAACAGTAATTATTTTGAGAGAGGGAGCTACGAAGATTTCTATCCATTGTATGCAGGACTAGGGAAAGGTTATACCCAAAGGTTTAAACCCAACCTGAAGGATCTTCCTTGATAAACCTTGAGGATCCTTTACACAAAACATGACACACCGGGCTTATCAAAGAAAGCAGAATGGAATCCTTTCCTTCATCTTCTACCCACTCATTTCAAGGGTAAAGGAGAATAGAACAAGTGGACTCAAAACCATGCTATGTGCACCATAATGTACTGAGATGCTTTGAGACACTTTCAGGACTTTCCTTCTAAACAAAAATCACTGTAACCAAATTATGGCAAAAAAAACCCCAAAAAAAAACCAAACACTGAATGCATAAGTTATTCATGTGAGTATAAAGAAAAAGTAGGAAAAAGTTTAATGTTTAAGTCTGTGAAATTCAAGATTCGAGCATTCTGTTTTACTGATGCAAGATATTCTAACAGTTTAAAAGGTGAAATAAAATGGTCAGTGCAGTAGAATAGCTCATATTGACAGATTATTTGTTTCTAGAGGGAGTTCTACAAATAGGTTTTGGTTGTTGACAAACTAGGCAATTAGAACACATGAGTATTATTTGCTGATTTGGGAACAAATGACAAATTGGCTATTTTTATTTACTGCCACTGAAATATTTCAAGGAAGCAGGACCTCTCAAAGGCATTTGACTGTGTTTAAAAGGATCAAAGTGAAAAGAATAAATCAATAACTCTGAGTAACATTTGTGACTGTCTCTGCCTTTATGCCTAACCTTCATTAGTGGTTTCCTTAGAAGCTGCCGACAAGCAAGCACTAACAGCCTCGTATGAGGCACTCAGTCGTGTGTTGGGGTCCCTCTTTGGTTTGGGAGGAGGCTGTTTCCTTGGTGATGGCAGGCTATTGCTATCGTCCATGCTGAAAACAGAGTGCAGGGAGGGGGATCTGATGGATGACCCCGCCGCAGAATGTACCAAGCCGTCCACTGCCATGGGGACAGGGACGGAGCTGGAGTGAAAGTGCTTAGACGTTCGACAGCCGGCAAAGCTGTCCTCAGAGACCTTCCCACCCTTGTCTTCAGCTCTGAAAACACAGAAAAGAGGCCCAGATGCATTATTCAAGCAGTAACAATGAACCTGTTCATGCAAACGTAACAACAGCTTTTTGGTAAACAATCTCACAACTCCCCTGCTGTGTTGAGGGGATGTGTGCAGTAATCTTCTGACAAACAAATCCAGATCAAGCTGCTATCTTTCTTCCATTTCCTGTTCCATGATAAATCAGGACACTGGCCCATTTTCACACAAATGCAGCCTTGCTTAAGCAGTCTCATATTGTTGATCAGACATGCACTGAATGAATTGTTCACACTTTGATTGCTACACACAATCAAAAGCTGGGTTTTCAATCTGAATGATAATTTCTGGGAAATCCATTTTAATAGAAAGTTACTGAGGCAGCAAATACTGAGCCTTTATCGTTATTTTCTAAAAAGACAACTATAAATTCTATTTAGATAATGCAAATCTTTAAAATATTAGATGACCTTTTTAACCAGCTACATTGGCTCCTTGAGCAATTCCACCCAGATATCTATATATCTTCCAGTTTAAACTTAATTATTAGTTATTACTTTTAATGGTAACTTTAATTATAATGATGTTATGTTTAGTTGTTTCAATTACAATTTAGTTTTTCTATTTTTTCTTTTTTTTTGCTATTTGAATATATATTGAGAAATAACCTTTCAGCTGCTTCCAACAAATTGATTGTTAGCAAAAATGCTTCTAACATTTTATTCCTCCAAGAATCAAAAGATTGAGACCCTTTTAACTTACAGTAGTAATGTATTAGATAGAAGATGTCTATGCTGCCATTTTACAAACAAATCCCCAAGCATTTGTCTTTTAAAATTGTATTTCTGCATGGCAAATCACCAGCAGAGCTGAAATTCATGTACAGGATATAGCCAGCTGCCCATGTAGTAAATGAAATAGCAAAAGATGAAAGATGGTGCTCAGTGGATAGTTTGTTTTCACTGTAATGTTTAATTACAGTCTTTCCTACAAAGGCATTTCCTCCAATATGTAATCACTGGGATATTTGAAACTAATTAAGCAGATGCCATTTTCACTTTAATAAAAGTCACTGACAAAAGCAATGATAGCAAAGGGAGTTGTTCTGGATGAAAATTAAGTTCCTATGGAAAAATAAACATTTATATGTCCAGCAAGTTATAGACACATTCTTTCTATTGACACACACTGATTAACTGCAAATGCTAACTCTGCCCATTCAGCTGTCTAAGAGAGAAGAGATCATGGACTCAGTTTCTACAGAATTGCTCTCCAGCATTTACTGGATTTGTAAAATAGGTACTCCTGAAAACTCTGATATGAGTTTAAAAAAAAGAAAAAGAAGCCAATTTTTAAATAAAGGCATCCTCCTCACAATCAATCTACTTGGTTCAGTGAGAAATCAGGATTTCTTAGTCTGGACTTACTGTATTTCAACACTTTCTTAGTTGTTTTCCATTACCTTGGCAATTTTTCAGTGTTGGTATTTGAAGTTAGAGGAATTTTTCTTTTGCTTGTTTGGGCTGATGAAAGTTAAACTATAACCTATTTATCATAGAATTAGAAGTATTTCTGTAAAAAATAAGTGTTTCAGACACTTGAATAAGTTCCTCTAAACTCAGTGTCCCCTGAATAGGATATGGTAGTTTCCTTAAGTTTCTAGACTTAATTACCTGATATGCAGGGAAAAAATATGACCTAATATTGATTTGGGATGAGCATATACTTGAGAATTCTCTTTCAATCCCTCAGTCATTTCTATGGTTTTCTAAGAAGAGAAGGAATTCACAAAACCTGCAGAGATTCATTAATTCTTCACAGCAGGTGCTTCACATCTTACCTTTTGTGGCCTTCCTCTGGCCTGTTTCTAGCCTCTCCCTTTTCTCTGTGGTAAACACCATTCATCTCGTTGCGGAGCCGGTCATTTTCCCGAGCAATGTCAGAAGCATTTTGAATAACCAAGGCATCATATGTTTTCAATCCCATATCCTCAGCATTCTGCAAGAAGCTTTTGATTGAGGTGACCTCTTGCTGTTTGATGCTCATCTTCTGTAGCAAGCGCTGGCGAGCTAGAAATCCTCTTACAACTGCCATAGCAGAAGGAGAAAATATGGACCAATGAAAGACAACTAATTGGGGAATTAACTTAATATCACTGTGTGTTCTGCTGTAAACATGAGCATGCCAAGTTCAGTCAATATCTTGTACAAATTAGGAAGGAAATCTGATGGCATAAAAATAACACAGTAAAATGCAAATCTTTCCCTTTTCTGCTGCTAGTGCTTAAAACAAAGTAGTGACAGTAATTTTGTAAATTCTCACTATCAGAACTCAAAATGTTTACTTTCACTGAACGTTATTTTTATTACATTACAACTGAAACATAGATGTATACTAAAGATTGTGAGAGCATACATTTACACTGCAACAGTCAAAAGATAGTTTGTTTCAAAATAAAAGCCTGGATAAATTAATTGCTTTGGATGCAGTAGAAATTAAATGATTGCTGTTGGTCAGCTTTACAAAATGTTTGTATTGTTTCAATGTACCTAATACCCCATCCAAAACAAAAACAACACCAGATTTTTTTTTGTTTGACTTAAAGAACTTTCACTGCTCATTTCCTTTCATCTAAAACAATTTGATTAATTTAATGCAAATTTAATGCAAATTTCTCAAATGTATCTGTCACATCATGTCTTTTTCAGTTAAAAGTTTTCATCTACATTACATCAGCTTCATGTATCTATCAGACTTTTTCTTCACACTCTTTGTCACCTTTATGCTGGGGAAAGATTTTAGTGCATCTCCTATAATAGCTTTCTGTATCTCTTTCCTATGCATGTTTCATTACAACAAATCCTACCCAAAAACCACCCAGTACCCCGGATTTTCCAAAGTATGGTTGATCAGAAACACAAGGCACAGGGACCTCTGTAGCCATGATAAATTGGGCACCATTTTAATCCCTGTGCCTGCAACAGGTGGTGTCAATAGTCTCTGAACCTATGTTTTGGCCTAAAAGGAAGAAATATGCTAATGGAATGTACTGTATTTGTGTGGATGTTTTTTGTTCTTTTTTAAATTCTACAAGATCATGTTTCTTTCCAGATCTAGAACCTCTGCTGTGTATCTCACAGGGAAGAACCTGGTTTAGAATTATTTATATGTTGCCTGAAATATTGTTGGGTTTCAGCAGGTTTTCATCAGTTTACATGTATCAAAACAAGGTCAAACTTCATCATTGCTTCTTATGGTTACTCTCATTCTGGTCAACTGAAAGTTTTTCATAAGTGAAGTCAGCAGACAGCCTGTGTAAGATGTTTGTTTGAGTTTGGGAGAAGATACTGAAAATGTTGATTGCAAGATAAAAAAGTTAAAATGCTTTAGGTGTTTAGAACAACATAATTAAGTTTCAGATTTAGGATCACTGCAAACCATTAAATGATGAAGAGGCAAACTGAAGTAATCTAAAGGAAAAATGTCAAGAGAGAAAGATTCAATGAGTCTTCTATAAATATAAAATGTTACTGAATAAAATAAACAGCTAAAGCATAGGATAATGTAAGGCAATTTCTATCATTTTCTAGTGCCTTGTTTAGACACTAAAAATTTCTTTTTTAGAGATGCTCAGTGTCCACCTGACAAGATATCAGAAAGACTAATGTTAACATAGTAATACTGCTTCTATCCAAAATTTACTGGGTTTGAAAACCGTCAAGTTTAGATACTTTGAAATCCTTTCCAATAATAATTTATGATAGACAGTTTTGATGGTTTATACTTTTATAAACACAACCAATCAATGCCTTAAATTACATTCCATACATTCTGACATCTTTAAACCCTGAAACATTAATGCACTTACCTAATTCACTTGAAAAGGAAATTAATAGTACAGTTATTGCTGACAATTTTATGAGAGTATTCATAGTAAAGATGTTATTGAGTCTAAATCCAAGGGTTAATGTTGCAAAAAGAATGAACACATGCATAGAATATTATCAGATTTCACTGGTCACAAAAATAAAAATTCTGAAAGAGCTTAATAATAAAAAAACAATTTTGCCTAAAATATTCTCTTTAAACCTATCTTCTGCAGACCAAAAACAGTTAAGCATCAAATCTTGGGTGACTTTGGAAAAAAAAATCTGTATTTTAAAGTAATATTTTTACAAGAGTCTGTGTGTATGTGTGTGCTTTTAACTTCACCAAAAAAAAAAAAAAAAAAAAAAGATTGGTAACACAACCAAGGTTGGTTAAAATAAAGAAATTCAGAGATCAGTTCTCTGGTAGGATTGTTAGCAAGCATGAATGAGCAGCTTGGAGTAACCTACTAGAATGTTCCAATAAAATGAGATCCAGTAGATCTAGTTGTAACATTTAGAGACTGTACAGCTACTCTGAATTATGCACTTTCATCAAAATCAATAAGAAACTTTCAACAAAGTTTCATTAGGAAGGGTTGTCAGACAGACATCCCTCTTTTGGACACATTTTCATAAACTGAGTAGTTCCGGTTTTTCATTAAATGATAGACATTTCTCCACAATTCCTTCTCTATGAGAACATTTGAAAGATTTTGGTTTTGGTTCAACACAGAACAATTTTATTGCCTAAAAAACTTCTGTGAAATCAATTTGTCAGCTTCTAGACCTTTACTGCTCAGTTTCTTCTAGTACTGTTGGGTACTGGGTACTATGATTGCCTTGTGAATTTGCTCCTCATTTATATATATCTAAAATAATTTTCACTTATGCTAATTAAAATAATTGAGGTTAGCACCCACAAGGCAGAAAAATATCTACTTCTTTAGAGTTCATCCAAGGATAAGGATTAGAATAATCAAAATTCCAGTAGACCATGGATCTGGGTTATGTGAGAAATGTATTAACTATTGTGTATACAATGTACTCAAGGTAATTCCTCATCTACATGAACTCTGGTGGAAGAACTTCAGCATGATTGCCCTTCCTACAGGTACAATTTTCACAGTGATTCAGGTCAAAAAGTACCATATGTAGTTCTCATACCTGTGGAAAAAAAATATGACAAAGTCTCTAAACTCACAGATACATTTTTAAGTAAAAGTTTTTCTACACATGCTTTCACTTTAGTTTGACCCCTTTCTTTGCTTGTGTAAGATAAATTTCGGGATACCAGAAAGGACTTATATGGTTTGCTTTGTTTTGGGTTTTTCCCCCAAATTTAGAAGGGATTACTAGTTAGAATGAAGTAAAAAGAGTTGATAGTAATTTTGGGCAAGACCTGCTTCCCCTTAAAGCTAAGCCCTTATCTAGGTATATGATGATGCATTTAAAGCCTGACACAGAAATTAGAGTCATAGAATCAGAATATCCTGAACTGGAAGGGACCCATAGGGATCATCAAAGTTCCACTCCTGGTCCTGCACAGGACACCCCAAGAGTTACACTATGTGCCTGAGAGTGCTGTCCAAACACTTCTTGAGCTCTGTCAGGCTTGGGGCTGTGACCACTTCCCTGGGGAGCCTGTTCCACTGCCCAACAAACCTCAAAGTTTCATGATGATTCCTTGGGTCCTGTCACAGGTCACCAGAGAGAAGAGATCAGTGTCTACCCCTCCACATCCCTCCATGAGAAGGTTGTGGGCTGGTATGAGGTCTTCCCTCAGTCTCCTCTTCTCCAGACTAAACAGGCCAAGTGACTTCAGCTGCTTCTTGTACAGCTTCCCCTCAAAGCCCTTCACCATTTTCATAGCCCTCCTGTGCATGTTTTCTAACAGCTTTATTTCTTTCTTATATTGTTATTATTGACTAGTTTGGCTATTATTCAATATGTTATTAGGAGAGATCTAGCTTCCAAAGTCCTCTGGATGTAAAGGGTGAGGGGATAAAAGTGCATCAGGACTGACACTCAGTAAGACACTATGACCGTGTAAATTATATAGATACCAATTTTAGGATTACATAAGAACAATCTACTGGTACACTATTCTATTCCAAATCTGCCAGAACTATTTGGCATGCTACTTCTACAAGTTTACAATTGCACCTTTTTGCAAAAGGCAGCTTCCTTCATGAGGTAATGACATGAGGCTGATGTCTAACTACTGCTTACTCATCCAAGTTCCTGATTTTCTCAGGTTTCCCAGATCATAAAAAGCATGTAGATGAGCCATAGCTTTAAACACACACTTTTGGTGAAAATGACTTTTCAAGTCATTTTACCAATTAAGAAGGATAGAAGCAAACCCAAGAAAGATATTTTTAAGGAGCCAAGAAGACCTATTATCTTCATTCTTCAGGCAGGCTTTGGTGATCTGTTCTCTTACTTCTGCAAAACATGGACATATCTGAGGATGTTTTAAATTTTGGAGTAGGGTTATGTTGAAGCATTCTGTTTGGAAATTGGATTCTGCAAGGTAAGTATTTCCTTTCTTTGATAAGTCAGCACAAGAAGGGAAAGAGGATAAACTGCTATTGTTTTTCAAAATGCAAAAATACAACAGGGTAATTTGCATTAAAAAATCAAGCCCAAGTTATAAACTCAGCTGAACTGCGGTGTCTGTTACCTGTCATTCTCCACATTCATTCCTGAACTGTTTTTATTTGGATTTCACTTGCTTCAGGATTTTTCTTGGTTTCCTCTTTTTCACTACATGCTTACAGTGAGGAAGAGATAATTAAAATGAAAGAGGTTTATATTTCTTAAGTCTGCAATATTATGTGTCTGACAAAAAAAGTATAAGACTTTGTCTTTTTAATTTCCTTTAAATAGGTGAAATTGGGAATTGTTGCAGACATCAGCCACATAGGTAAATAATGAATGGTGTGAAGGAAGCTTCTTCAAACAAAGCAATATTCACATTTGCAGCAGTTATTTGAGATTCTGATAGGAAATGGAGCATAAGTAAGAGGAAATCAGGAGGCAGTGGATAGTACCTCCTTTTAAGAATGTGCCAAAAAATGTCAGTGACCTTAGTAAAAATGCAGGCGTAAAATGGGGAAAAATGCCTAAACATAAAAAACTAGCAGTCAAATATGAAAGCAGTAAGAAAAAGGGAAAAATAAAGACAACTAAACATACTAACTTATTAGCCTTGTTTTTAGTGTCAATATATTCAAAAATATTCAATTTTGTATCACTGTTACAATATTTGATTTGCAAAAAGAAATTAAAGATGATATAATGCCTCGAAAAATCACTGAACATACTTTAAAAAGAAAATATTCAAGATCCTCTAAGTTTTAATTACATTCAGTAGTTTGTCATAAAATTATGTTTGACAGACAGAAAGTACAAGAATCACCAATGCTAATATAGCTAATATCATCTCAAAAAATCTGTATGTATCTGTAGGGAAATGTATAAAATACAGAAACTATTCAAGGTGGAGAAAATCTCTTTGCTATACAATATTCTGCTCCATGTACAAAGCAACAGCTCAGGAATACTTGTTCTGTAATTGTTACCTTTTTGGCAGGTTATAATTTTCTTCTGAAGTTGAAGGCACAAATCGTTAAGATGGTCAGCTTGCCAGTACTTAAGAAACACTTTTCGGATTCCTATCTAGAATACAAACAGCAGAGAAATCATCAACAGAAAAGGCCAAAACAATGACAGGTAAATAGAGACAGCATGTTAACAATCCAGCAAATGGTAGAAATAATATCTGCAATTTAGCAAGAATACAATGCCAATTCTTGAACAGAAATGGAGTTATCACTTGGTTGAATGTAAGATGTATTTGTAAAGGATGAACAAGCTGTCAGACAGATAGTTCCACTTCAGTTCCAAAAACATCCAGAACAAATAGTACAGTCTTCAAGTTAAATACAAATTGGGAAAAAAAGCATTCTGAATCTAATTACTCTAATGAGTTAGACAACATAATAGAAAATAAGGTTTAGCTCTTATAAAGCAGAGGGGTGTGCACACGGAGAAAGGTGACAGGACAAACTCACGTAGAACAGAAAATGGTGAGATAGCTGCCATCTGTGGAACAGGAAGAACTTAATTGAAGTTGGAGGATGGGAGAAACTCACTGTCATTAGTGACAATGATTCTTAATATCCAGTAAAATTATGAATCCTAGTTCCCAGCCTTGCTTACTGAAGCTGTGCTGTGGGTCTCCTTTCAGAATCAAAGTCAGAGACAGAGGGATTCATTTGTGAAAAATAATCTCCTAAGTATTGATTCTGGCGTTGTGTAGTATCTTGGCTTAATTAATCTAGTTCCTGAAATAACAATCATTAGATGTTCTTACTCCTTTAGAGACAAATCTAGCTAGTTAGACCAAAAGAAAACACCTTTCTTTTGATACCTTCTGAACAAGCTGAAACAGTCCTTTAAAATTCTTTTCTGTATTGTCTTCAAAAGCATTCCTTTCTAATAGGCTTAAAAACCCACATATAACCTAGCAACTTTAAAACCCACATACAACCTAGCAACTCAAAAACCAGCAAGTAACCAGAAAAAAAAATACAACAAAACAATTTTTTTTCTCAGGAACTTTGTAGAAGTAACTTCACAGAAACAAAAGCATCAGTGCCAGAGAACTGTGCTACCCAGTGAAGATTCTAACTTCTACCTAACTCTTAATTTTTTTATGGCAAATAGGCATACTGATTAACTACAAGTCTGGCTGAAATTGCAGAAATTCATTCCAACTCTTGTTTGTTTCCAACTTACAAGCTCATTCTCTTCTCACTGAACCATCTTGTTCCACTGGTGTTTTTTAGTTTAGATCTGGGAGACAGGTATCAGGAGGGTTATTTGCACACCCTCCTAAATTATTTTTAATCCTGTCAGATGTACATCCTTGTAGTGTTGGACGACAGAAAGCCAGAACATATATTTAATGTCTGAACTACATTAACTAAATTAAAAAATGATTGTGGTAAATTTTTGTCCCTTGGCTTCCCTTCTCTCTACTCTAGAGAGCACCTATTTTGAATCAAATGTTTTACAAAGTCTGTAATCCTGAAGTTTGAGCTAACGGTGATGATGCAATTGTTAGTCTTTTAGTTAAAATAAGATGCATTCAAATGGCAGAACTGTAATGCTTTCTAATTTTTTTTTTCCATTAGTATCTCTTTTCCCAATAAAATAGTCCCTTTTGAATAACAGCAAAATGTGTGGAAGTAAGCTGATAAAAAAGACGTTTTACTTGCATGGTGGTTAATCTGAGGCAATCTCCCTGAGATTCAATTGTGTACTCACACACCATTCTTAGGGACATACTCTCATCTTTATTTTCTTGACTGATGATTTCCAACAAAATTTTTTACTTTTCTTCCCAAGCTTTCAAAATTCTCTATTTGCCTGGTTTTCTTAACCCTTTGCTCATTCAACAGTTTTTTTCCCATCCATCTTGTCAAACCATACATTGAACCTGCCTTATTACTAGTTCTGGCTACTAATATCTTCATCTTCTTGCTTACATCACCTTAAATACAGAACTCTTCTGTAAAAAATAACTGAATTATTATTCATATAGTTAACTGTAATTAAATTATCATGTGGTTATTATAAATACCATTTCATCTGAGCAGCTTTCAGACAAAGCCTGAGCACAAATACTTAATAAAATTATATTCCTCTACTCTGATTACATTTTCTCTTTATACTCCACCTTTCCTTTCCACAAATCCTCTATGTCACACTGGAGTCTTTTTTTTCCCCTGCCTCAGGCCTATGCCAAATCATCCACTTTTTCCTAATTTCTGCCCTTTGTCCTTTATTACTCAGAGTGCTGGCTTCTCCCCTTACTACAGGAATATTACGATACTCTGATAGTAGAAAAGGGGATGAAAAGTTGCATATTTAAACCTTAAAAAAGCCCTTATTACTCACAATGCCCATGGCAAAATTAACAACCCCATTCTCAATTAGTCTCATTATTGACACACTGGTTGGTCACATTTAGGCTGTATTTAAAATGTGTAACCTAACCAAACAATGAGTTGGAATTTATTGTGCAGTGTGCAGTCACAAAATCACAGTCAAGGCAATTGCTGAAGCTTATGTTGGTTTAGCTGCAAGTGTCTGGCATTGCAGAGTCACAAAGCATTCTAGGGGACATGCAAAGCCTTACTGCTCTTTTCTCTCATCCTACACCCTCATAACAACATAAACAGAGTTGTTGTGGCATCGCTTATGCTGTGAACTATATTAGTAGGAGCCTGCTACAATTTTTAAGTGAAGAAATAGAAAAATGTCAATACAAATCCATTTTTACATTCAGATAAAAGCTATTTATAGATTTTTACATCATATGCCTGGTCTACAGAGAGCAGAGCTCTAGACAGAAGCATGTATAGCAGAAACTGTACACGTTTGATTATGTTAGTACAGATAGAAATCTCTGTTGCTTAGTCTTTGAACAAAATCTGAGAGCCTCTAAGGCTGACCAAGAGAACAAGATAGTCTCACTGCCCTCTATACAGTTCTGGCATTCAGTGAAAGCAGTAATGCTGAAAAATGTTGAAATTTTACATGTCACATATCAAAACAGTTTTTGAGGCTGCCACCTGTCTTCATTCTGGTCTCTTCTTTAATCACAAAATGTTTCCTGCTTGCCTAGGGGAAAAAAGGTTCAAATGTTCTTCCACTAAAACACTCAATTTTCACTATTTTTTCTGGACTACAAAGTGCTCTCATCTGAGTCTGAAATTTTAATGTCATTCAGACTTCTGTAAAAGTAAACCATCTGTGAATTACAGTCATAGTTATTTTAATTAGGAAAGCATTAGGGTTTAAAATGTTATTTTTCAAAATGACACATTTTTTAAAGACTAAGTAAAATTGTCATTGATGACTACCAAAGCTGCTACAGCCTTCTCTTTTTTTTCCCGGAAGGAAAGAGAAAGAATGGAAGGGAGCTGTTCTTTCTCTTTTTTTTTTTTTTTTTTTTTTTTATTTTACAGAAAAGGTGTAGGATGTAGAAGTACAGACATTCAAAACTATGGAATGGATGCTGAGATGGTGTGTAGGTGGCATGGAGGCAGTATTAGCTCATACTTAATAGGTGTCAAGGGAATCTGTAAAGCTGTTCTTTAGTTTAAAAAAGGCAATTTGTGGGAGTGCTGTGTGTTTCTGGCAGTACTTTCAAAATAGCTACCTACAAAAGACAGAGAACTATAATCTAATGATATTTTACACAATGACACACATTTTCACACAGCATTAATGAAATTTAGAAAAAAGCCTTAATACTATTGTAAAATGTGTCTTCTTGCAGCATACATGTCTACAAAAATATTATAATTACAAATAAATTTACAGGGTACTGATTTTTAAGGACTGAAATTTTATTTTTAAAGGTTTACTCTTTCTGCTTTGCTTCATACATTTTAAAAGTCCTTCTTTGTCTCCACAAACTAGTGACATTGCACTGCGGTACATACTGAATAAACCTACATTTTAGCCTAGTTTATTTATGGCCTTAATATAAAGTATGTGAGTAGTCTGGTATTCAAGCAAGTGACATCAACCATTTATGTAAGTTCTTGTCAGGAGCTGGACTTTAGGGAGAAAAACTCATTCAGGTCTCTGAGAAAGGGCAGAATAATGGTCACTCCTTTACCATAAACTGTACAAGACTCACAGTTCTTCGTAATTGTGAGGCAACATGAAGAACTGCCTTACAGGAGAGGAAAGGAAGTGATCAGGAAATATAAGATGCATGTAAGAAACACTCAGCAGAGGAAACCCTACCCCATTTTTATCTCATGGGATTTCAGTATTTACCAGACCTATCATTCTACTTTTCAAAATTCTAGAAATAGACACAGCACCAAAATGTGGTAGTATATCCTCCTCCCCACCTCCTGCCCTGGCCTGCTCTATGATCTCATTCCTAACCTGAGCCAAACCACTCATTCACGACCCAGAAGAAACAATATGAAACAGTCTCTTGGCATGAACTGAGGAATGCAGGCAACAGGTGACAGGGAGAGCAAGGGCACAGAGAGGAAGCCCTAAGGCAGGAGACTGCAAAAAAAATCACAGACAAATAAGGGATGAAGACTGGGACCAAATATGAAGCAAAGTATCTAGAAAAGTAAAAGTGTCAAAAGGTGGGAGAGGTGGGAGGGGAGAAAGGAAGAGGAAGACATGGAATCCAGACCTGAGATGCAAAAGATATCATAGAGAAAATAAAGTTAGCAAGACTAGTAATCATAAGCAAAACCTGAAAGGTGGATGTAGGGAGGGAGGAATATGTTCTAGAGGGAAAAATATAGAAATAGGAACTAAAGATAGAGATTTGTGTTGAAAGAGTGAGAGCTTGTGAGGATTCTGAGGTCAAGGGCAACCATCCATCCTATTCTCTGGTTGAAGGGATGGATGGATTTGTCTAGTGTGGCACAAAGCCACTGAGAAAGCTTGTGGGCAGTGTCTGGCCCAGGCCAGTCTTTTGGTACTACTGGTGAGGTCAAAAGTCAATCTCTGGTGGTTTCTGCAACTAGAAAATTATTTCCAATATATAATGGAGTGATAAAATGAGACAAAAATATAATGGGAAAATATAATTTTACTAATTCAAAGTATGAGGGAAAATAGATGCTTGTGTTTCAGTAATTTCTCTTAGTCTGAAACCCTTCCTGGGATTTTTTTTTAATTGCTTTAAAGAGAATTGACTTTTAAAGTAAGATATTCAAAACAAATGGGAAATTGACTTCACTTAAAATTACTAAATAACAAATGAATGAACTGGCATACAATTTATGAGCACTAAAGTTTTCCTACTTGAGGGAAAAAAAAAGTTAAGAATCCCTTATACATCAGATTGCTTGCAAAGCACTCCAGTACTTCGGTATATCATGTTCAAAGCAGTTTGTATAGCATGACCACTTTAATTTTAAGCCAAAGTAAACAGTTCTGTTTAAAAAATAACTTAAAAGATTCTCTGAACTAAACATAAAATTTACATCTGTATGATTTCATACACTTCTGCTCATTCCTCTGATTTCATCACATGCCACTTATTTTCTACATTCTGCTATTTAATCATAAATATACTTTTTCCCAAAAAGGACCATAGTATGCTAATATTATACACTAATACATTGAAATTAAAAAATACTTAAAGACAGCTCTGTCAAATCTAATGAATGAAACACCCATAGAACAGTAATAAAATATGATTTTCTCTCTGACTGGTAAGAACTGTGGATCAGACTTTGTTTTCCCTCTGCAGTTCTAGAAGTGCTAGAAGAATTTAAAATCTCTAGATGGACTTCTGAGATTTCTCTGTTTTAACACTCTTGAGTGCAGGTTTGATAATGCAGCTCCACACTGGTAAGGATCATTTCTCCACAAACACTGTTGGCTCCTGAAACAGCTCCAGCAATGTTTGTAGTTGTAAAAGGGTGAATTGGCATGAACACAGCATCTATCTCAAGCAACTACCTCATTTTGAGCTTCATTAAAATATTCCGACTGACTCTCCTGTACTGCTTATTTCATACCTGATGAGTCTTTGGATCATCCCGTTTGAAACTTAAGACCTGTCTTATTCTTTGACAAATGAGTGGTCTCTTGTGTTCAGAATTCAAAGCTACTGATAAAAAGGAACCATTGTGAGTTAGAGGAAGCAGGCTAAAAATTGGAAAGATAAACTAAGAAAAAGCTTTTATGAGAAGTTTTTGAGGATTGCTATCTTTTAACCAGACAAGCATTTCTAGCAGTCAAAGGCTGAAATATTCACTTTCAGTGAAGTCTGACCCTTGCAGTGCTTGTATTTAACAGATACACTTTATAGTAAAAGCAAATTAAATGGATGTTTTGTTTTTCTTCTGGTGTAGTATTAGTTGTTTACATTTCAGCAAGCTCCATCTGAAGTAACTCAGAAGGGTTAATTGCAGACTACTGACCTTAGCTAAACAAAATGTAGAGCTCCAAGTTTTGATGAGAAAGCTCAGTAAGCTATGAGCTAACTCTTTTTTATTGAATTTATATTTGCAAGCTTAACTGTGAGGAATGATAATCCACACAAATGAAAGTTTCCTTATGTCAGTAAAAAGAGCCAAGGACTGTTTGTGTCCATACTTCTCCCAAAGCATGATAATGTTTGCAAATTAAGTCACGCCATTGAGATGGTAGGTTTTGCTTAGCTAATGCACACTGTGTGAAAATAAATGAACACAGCACTGAAAATGGCGATTTCCTAGTATAAAGACCTTCACATATTCTGGGGGACAGGAGATTCTTCTGCTTTACATGGACCAGCCAGTACTTCTGCTCAATTTAACTCTAAAGTTACTAAATATCACCTCACTGACTTCTCCAAGGGTTAAACAAGTCTATTACTTTCACTCTGCCTAGAGTAGGAATGATTTGTTTTGATCTAGAAATCTGATTTTCTCTTACATCAGACGTGCTTAAAAGTCACAGCAAGTAGCTAAGCCTGTAGTGATCAAGTACATATTTAAGCTGAAAGAATACCTTATCAAGACTGCATGCAGAGTCAAGATGCAAAAATTGCCTTTCATTAGTAGCTCTGCACTTTCATAATTCCAGTACTTAAGTTAAGTGCATGACTGGAACTGCATGGTATGTCAGCTTCAATGAAACAACTATTTTATTGTCCTAGTTTAGTTATCTTCAGCTCAGCTTACTCAAGGAACAGCAACATTTCATAAAGATATCGACACTTCCGTCCCTATGTGACAAAAGACAAGCTGGCAGGGAAGATGACCAGCCTGACTGAATAGGGAGCTTTCGCTGGAACTCAGGGGGAAAAAAGAGAATTTACGACCTTTGAAGAAGGGGCAGGCAACTTAGGAAGAGGACAAGGATGCCACTAGATCATGTTGAAAAAAGGTTTGGAAAGGCAAAAGCTCAGCTAGAACACAATCTGGTCACACTGGGAAAGATAATAAAATAATTTCTATAAATACATTAACCATAAAAACAGGCCCAAGGAAAATCTCCATTCTTTACTGGATGCAAAGAGAAAATGGCAGAGGTATTTATTGCCCTCTTTGCCTCAGTCTTCAACAGAAAGACTAGTTGTTTTCAAGGCAACTGGCCCCCTGAGCTGGCACACACGGCCAGAGAACAAAGTAGATTCCTTGTAATCCAAGAGGAAGTAGTTAGTGACCTATTGTCCCACTCAGACACTCACAGGGCGCTGGATGGGATCCATCTGGGGGTACTGAAGGAGCTGGTGGAAGAGTTCTCTAAGCTTTTTTCCATCATTTATTGTCATTAGTCCTGGCTAACCAGGGAGGTTCCAGATGACAGGAGCTTGGCCAGTGTGATACCCATCTACAACAAGGGCCTGAAGGAGGATTTGGGAAACTGCAGGCCTGTCAGCCTGACCTCAGTGCCAGGGAACATTACGGAACTGGTCATCTTGAGTGCCACCATGTAACACACACAGGACAATCAGGGGATCAGGCCCAGCCAGTAGGGATTTAGAAAAGGCAGGTCCTGTCTGACCATCTTGAACTCCTTTTATGATCAGGTGACCTGTCTAGTGGACGAGGGAAAGGCTGTTTGTCTACCTGGACTTCAGCAAAACCTTTGATACTGTCTTCCACAACATTCTCCTGAAAAAGCTGGCAGCCCATGGCTTGGACAGGTGCACTCTTTGCTGGGTTAAAAGCTGGCTGGACGGCTGGGTCCAGAGAGAGTTAGTGAATATGGCTGGTTCCACATCCCGTTGGCAGCTGGTCACTAGTGGGGGTCCCTAAGGCTCAGTACTGGGGCCAGTCCCATTTAATATCTTTATCAGTGGTTTGGATTGAGTTGCCCTCAGTAAGTTTGCAGACAACACCAAGGTGGGTTGGAGTGTTGATCTGCTAGAAGGCAGGAAGGCTCTGCAGAGGGATCTGGACAGGCTGGATATATGGGCAAAGACTAATGGTATGACATTAAATAAAGCCAAGTGTCAGGCCACACTTTGCCCACAACAATCCCAGGTAACCCTTCAGGCTTGGGGCAGAATGGCTGGAAAGCGCCCCAGGAGGAAAGGACCTGGGGGTGCTGGTTGACAGCTGGCTCAACATGAGCCAGCAGTGTGCCAGATGGTCAAGAAGGCCAATGGCATCCTGGCCTGGATCAGGAATAATGTGGCCAGCAAGGCCAGTGAAATGATCGTCCCCCTGTATGCAGCACTGGGGAAGCCACACCTCAAATTCTGTGTCCAGTTCTGGGCCCCTTACTCCAACAGAGAAATTTAGGTTCTAGAGCATGTCCAGAGAAGGCAATGGAGCTGGTGAAGGGTCTGGAGTGCTCCTGTGAGGAGCAGCTGAGGGAGCTGGGGTTGCTCAGCCTGGAAAAAAGGAGGCTCAGGGGTGACCTTATCACTTTACAGCTACAATGAAAGGAGGTTGTAGCAAGGTGGAGGTCTGCCTCTCTCCCAGACAACTGGTGACAGGACAAGAGGAAATGGCCTAAAGCTGTGCCAGAGGAGGTTCATTTTAGACATTAGGAAGAATTTTTTCACTGTAAGGGTGATGAAGTATTGGAATAGGCTGCCCAGGGAGATGGTGTAGTCATCATCCCTGGAAGCGTTCAAGAAACAACTCCATGTGGCACTGAGTGCTATGGTCTAGTTGATGTGGTAGCATTCAGTCAAAGGTTAGATGCTGTGACCTTGGAGATCTTGTCCAACCCTAATTATTCTATGATAATAAATACTTGCTTTGAACACATAAGTTGATGAATCAAGCACAAGACATTGGCTAGCTAATAGTGTTTGCTCTAATGCTCTGTTAAACAGTAGGAAATAAACCAAAATCGGACCCTGGTATTGGATCTTCTGCACTTTTTGTCTATTTGAAAACAGACTTCAGTGTTTACAAGAGAAGAAAGAACATCTTCAGTGAGTAGGGTCTGGGCTTTGTTGTTTTGTAGATTAATAAAACACTCTTGAACGCAACTTACGTGAGAAGGAAAAGATAAATTGTCAAGCAGGAAATAAATACAAAGATACCATTTTCTTTACTAATTTTCAGGGATTTTACTTCAGAACACTTTCCCCTCCCCCAGATTAATATCACCTTTCTCAAAATGAGATGGTGAGGTACATTATCAGAAGGAAGTTAAATAAAGTATCATCCGGATTCACTCAGCTAAAAACTCCAGATCTTTCTTTTTCCCCTCTGCTGTGGAGCTTACTGGCAACTTCATCTTCTGATGATGATATATAAGCAGGAGGTTGATTTCAGATCTGTGTTGCTTTCTCCTAAACATCATCTTTGATGAGGCTATTTTAGCTACCTTTTTGTTCATTTTTCTACCTGAATTTGCAACAGCTCTTCAGGGAAGTGCATGTAACAGTGTAGGGGAAGATAACTTTTGATTTATTCATGAACTCCTGCAACAAATAGATTTCAGTTCCAGCAGTGACTCATTTGAAGTAGTTACTGCTGGCAACAGTAGCTGTATAAACTGGTTATATGTGTAACCCCCTGCTTCTTGGATGATTTTTAGTAATGCACTACAGATGACTCCTTTCTTCTGACTGCTAGCTGACATCATCCTTTCTTCCTAATTCCCCTTTCTCCTTTCCTTTCCTTTCCTTTCCTTTCCTTTCCTTTCCTTTCCTTTCCTTTCCTTTCCTTTCCTTTCCTTTCCTTTCCTTTCCTTTCCTTTCCTTTCCTTTCCTTTCCTTTCCTTTCCTTTCCTTTCCTTTCCTTTCCTTTCCTTTCCTTTCCTTTCCTTTCCTTTCCTTTCCTTTCCTTTCCTTTCCTTTCCTTTCCTTTCCTTTCCTTTTCTTTCCTTTCCTTTTTCCTTTCCTTTCCTCCTCCCTCTTTCTACCTTTTAAATGTTTTCTTCCTTTTTTCAGAGTTCTCTGCTGTAAAAGCATACAGGAGAGCACCCATGACAAATGCAGATTGTGTAAGCGTCTTCATTTAGATTGTTATTTAAAGTTCAACTTTCACGATTAGTCAAATGAATCAAAAAGATAATTGAGAGAGAGATTATGTGACACAGACATTAGTCACTACTGCTGATAGTTGGGTATGTGGTTTTGTACCACCTATACAAAATAGGTTGCTACCAAGCTGGTACTCACTGGGCATTTAAGAAATATGACTTAGAATGAATTTTCCTCTTAAATTTTCTTCCATGCTTTTCCTCTTTCAATTTGTTCTTTTATACCTCTCTGTGGCTTGAAAAAGGTGTATGGAGAAGGTCACTCATTTTTTCAAACTTGGTTCCTTTTAGCTTAGTCTGTTGTCATGTGCTTCTTAGTCACTGAGTGACAATGGTACAACTCTCACCCCCAAACCCTCCCATTCCATTTAACTTATCAGTGTCTCTGAAGAGGTTTGTTCCTTTCTGGTCTGAGGGATAACACATTATGCACTGCTGTAGTTTCGCACACCTGACTTCTCCTGGAGTTAATGAGATTCTGGAGTCAGAAATTCTAAAATCTGTTTGAGATCACAAGCTTCGGTCCTCTGCATGATGGAAGGATTCTCTTTTACAATTTCCTTTTAACATTTTTGTCTTCCAAGGTTTAAGGCTTGTTTTCAAATGCCTATCACTACACAATCACTGGTCTTGAGTTCTAGGCTTTCACTGATGACCACCTTTTTGTTTTTTGGTGCTCTAACAATGGTTCTTGGCTCCAGGGGAAATAAACTGGATAGGCATCCTGCCCTGTATTTTGTAACTGCAGCACACTATGCAGTAACTGTTGAACAGCTTTTGTCCAGTGTCAAGCTTGTATCCCCACATAAGTTCTAAAGGTGAGAGGTACTCTCATCTCCAGGTACTTGTAAGTACTTTTTTTTTAAAAAAACCCAAACAACTTCACTTGATGTACAGCAACCTCAGGTTCTTTGGTGTATCTGTGGATCAGCATGCTGGCACCTACAAATGCACTGACTACCTAGGAAATCCTAATTAGTTGCTTTGAGTCTGCCCTGTTACAACAGTAGAGCATTTAGCATAGGATTTTAAAGAAATCAAATATGTAGGGTTATTCAGGAGCCATTCAACTGCTAAAATGTATATGCCAAATACCTACAAAAATCTGGATAAAAATTTACATGGTGTGCACAGTTAATTGAAATATTTTCCTTCCCACAAAAATACACTGATTTTTTGACACGAAGATCACAGCTACTCATAAAATTCTGAAAATCAGTTTGATAATATAGCCAAGCATATATTAAATGTCAAAAGAATACACTGCTGCAAAGGATCTGGTGGCTTGCCACCAATGGAAATGACTCAGCTAACTTGTTTAAAGAATGATATTTTAATTGCTTTGTAGATCACAAACCTGCCAGCCTTGTAATTTACACTGCTGAAGAACAAGACGACATTTCTCCTTGGCAGACAATTTCTTCTTCTCTCCTGCTGCTGTATCAGCCAAATCTTTATACCTAGAAAAATCAGCAGAAGTAGAGTTACTCTAACATTGGCCTGGTTGACATCTTTGTAGAAATTGACAGTTTTCCTTTGACTCTCAAATCTTTGATATCCAAACTGGAAGCTTGGAATTCTAATCAGGGTGAAGAAAACAAGAAGGCAAATCACTCTAAGTCTTGTATATTATTAGACATGACCTTGGTTAATAACAAGTGATGCCTAAAACTGAAATTTGCTTCCTGCCAGTTCTTTGGATGCCTCACTGAAAATCAATGCTGAAGGAATGAAAAGCCTCCCCAGTCAAGATCATTGGGACTACATTGGGTCATTGAAGGGAGGAAGATATGTTTTCAGTATGTGTCATACAACTTATGCCTCCTAAGGAGTAATTCATAAGAAAGTGACATTGACAAAAAATGATTTTCATCCGTCTGAAATAAATTTTCATTGTGAACAAAAGTCATGTAGCAAAGAGACTTCCAGGAACTTGATCAGTTTACACTACTGGAGAGAAGTTCAAGAAGAGACTTGATTATAGCATTGAGTACCTTCAAAGACAGAAAATGCTAGATATAAAAGGGGTCTATGATGCACCAGATAAAAGTATCAAGGAAGGAAGTAATACAAAGTCCAATAAAGTACAAAATTCAAATTTTAACTGTGGACTTATTAAATTTACTGTAATGTATTACTAAGGAAATGGATGAATTTTATACATCTTAATGCTACATATTATTACTATACTTTCTTGGAGGTATTCCTCTGTCTAGATCTGACTTCATGTAATGAGTCAGAATACTTTTTCGTTAGAAAAAGCCAGGCTTTGGTAAGGACACACTTTGCAAACATGTCACTTTTGATTAAACTCCCAGTGAAAGCCTTAAGTTTTCAAGTTTGTGCGATAATTACATTTCCTGACATTTTATTTATTTATTTATTTACTTATTTAACAGCTGAATTCACCTACAGCTCTGCTGCAACCCAAAACTGTGCTGTCTCGGGGCCCCTCGCACACACCATGGTGAGCAAAGCTGCAGTGCTGGAATGACTCCAGGGACCTCACTTTTCCCAGAAGCTGTGGCAACTCTGGAGCAACATCTGCAGATAAGTTGCTCTAGGACCGAATTTCACCTAGACTTCCAGTTTCATGTAGCTGCAAGGACGCTTGAGTATCTCAGCTCCTGCAGCCTGGAAAGATTCTCTTGTCTGGTAGCAGTCCTGCTGAGGACTCCATGGCTAAATCTATACTAGTAAATGAAAAGTGAGAGGGACTGTTTCTCTGGCATAGGAACCATCTGGCAAAACCCTAGCCTGGTGATTTACTTATGCAGTTAGTATTATGTAATCTGCTTTGTTCTATTAAAGTCTGTCCCCTTCCAACAGAGTGTAGCCACATCTAAGCTGCCTTCTTTGACTGATCACTAGACTGTCCTGGCTCCCAAATTGTGCCCAGGAATTGTTTGGAGGAATGCTGGTAAGAAGGGTCCAAAACTTCACCACAGATCCTTTTATTTAGTCTCACACTCCAGATTAGCGTTAGAAAACTGGGGATAGCACTTTCCCAATATTCCACTAGCTGTAAGGTCACAAAGACATTTGTTTTATAGACTTCTATTAAGGCTGGGGTCACCTTGTCTCTATACTTGTGTCAACAGGGTTTTCTTAGGAATCATGAGTGATCAGAGATGTTAAGAGAGACAACTGCTGGAAAGCTGAGCAACTGCTGACTGAAACAAAGATGATTAAGCATTGACTCACAATGCATGAAGAAGTAACTGCAAAAGTGGTCAGCCTGAAACTCCCTCATAGCAGAAACCCAAAGAAACATATTTCTCTCCTGAAACAAAGCCGAATTAAAATTTAAGAGGTTGAAATTCTAAGTTTGACTCAAGTTTTCTTTAAAGATATCCAAATGATAGGATCCAAGGATAGCCAAACACTCCTTACAATCTGTATTATACAGGATGCCAGACAAAAATGATCCACTGTTTTCTTCCAGCTTTTAAAGTTTCTGAAATTCCACCACATTACCCTGGAAGTCTAATCAGAGTTCACAATCCCCTTCTATCTGTTAAAGCAAGCTCTACCTTAGAAAAAGAGGATGGGCTAATGGTTGTGGTAGTAGAGAAAGAGGTAACTATGGAAATTTAACTCTGCCATAAACTTCCTCTGTGAACACAGCAGGACATTTGGAAGATGATCTAATTTTGCCTATGTTAGACACTAAAAAACTGTGCTCCAAGCCTGAGTTAGTCACCTTGTTCTTCATACAGTCTGTGAAGACAGGTATTTCCACGAAGTGACCTGTTCTGTGCATGCTAGATAGTTTTGATAAAATGAGAGGACATTGCCCTCTGGAGGTACCTTTCTCCACTGGCCACAGGTGGACTCAGAGGAGAAGTCCAGACTGGATGCATTCATTCTGAGTGACAGAGGGGAAGCTTACCCCTATGCCTATTTGTCTAACTGAGCTACTCATCCTGCAGAGTAACTAACAGAGGGTCTAAGAGAGCTTCCTTATTTGTCTTATCACTCTGGCTCAAATCTACTGGCTAAGCACCCAGAATGAAAAAGTTCCTTTAGGTTTTGTGTTATCATCTGCGATCAACCATTTTCATCTTGTATAAGGGTAAGAACAACACAAAGTTTGCAGCTATTTTTCAGCCACAATGGTTGCCTGATTTGACTGCCACTCCAGTTGTGCATATACCTGTGTCAATGCCAGGGAATTAATGGAAGTTCCTGAATGAATGGGAATAAGCTGACTACACCTGCTGGTGGCAGCCCAAATTTGTCCTGGACAGAAGTGGTGGTCTTACCATAAGCTTATATGATTTCTTCTGTACTTAGTTTTAAATGAGTGAAAATACTAAAAATTTTTTCTTTAAACTGACAATGAACTAAGATATAAAGAAAGAAATAAAAACTTATAAGTGTGACATTATTATCAAAATGCAAAATGACCCTTCTTTTGGGTATCAGATACTTTTTTTGGTTTGACCTTGTGTTTCCATGTAGACACAATAATTTAATATCATCTTAAATTTAATCATTCTCAGGAATAACAAAAGAACTTATTTTTCAGAATTTATTCTATCACAGAAATTAGTTGTAAGAATACTGAAATTATGGTGCAGGCTCGTATAGATAAACTTGAATTACTTGCAAGAATGGGGCTTGCTTCTGGAGAAATGCAATCTGGAGAGTCTTTGAAACTTTCCCTTTCAGAGAATTCTTCCCCTACCACTCCCAGTCTTAGTTCACTCTGACGTGAATGAACAAACCCAATTAAGTACAAGACTTCCTCCCACCTGACATGTCACACATTTTGCCCCCAGTAGATAATGCAGAGTGTATTTGTAAGGCTTTAGAGAGGATCCTGAGGAATCTGGAAAACATACTTGGTTCTACCTTGCTAAAAAAAGTATTTAATCCTGTGAAATACATTTCAGCTAAACTTAGATCAACAAGTTACTTGTCTAGACTTTCTTAAGGTTCAGTAGAATAGAGTATTCTGGTGTCATATTCCTTACTGTAGTATTGATGTTTACAATAGGTCAGATGAAAGGTGCACTGTAAGACCATCATGTCTTTCTGCTGAGTATAATGGTGCTCTTGTCTCCAGCCCAGACAGCTAATATTAGACAAAATGAATCTCCTTCATAGCCAGGAAGCTAAAAAAGCACAGTATTTCATGGCTAGCCAGAGCAACTCATTCACTAAGGGATCCAAAATAAAATACAAAACAGGGAGATCTAAAGGATTAATTTGAATCAACACCACTCCACTGACAAGTAAAGACTAATGTAGTGTTGATTAGGAAGCAAATGCAAAACCTCTTCTAGTTACAAGCTGAGACAGTGAACACTACTATCAGGGTGAAGGGGGGTCTCTCCAGTGCCCATCCACATGACATCAGTGTGAGAGAAGATGCATTTTCCCCAGCTTTTTCCCTCAGCACCCTCCTTGTCCTAACTTGTCATTTTCACAGACATAAACAGAAGAAAGACATTCTGGCTAGACAGGCTCACACTGTGAGCATGTACAGACTGGCCAGGATTCTCTGGTGTTGCAGAAATGTGCTCTGACCTCTCTTCCTTTGCTTTTGAATGATGTGCTCTATCAGGGAGATTTTTTGTTTGTTTGGAGTAGATACTGCTGCCAATAGCTTGTGAATATGGAAAACTCGGTTCTCTTGGGTCTTCACAGATAAGGATGTTATCTAATCATTTTCTCCCTCACTTCCCTAAGTGCACAGCTGACAAGATCCAGCAGGCTGTTTTTCCCCAAGACAAAATATTCCGCAGTGCAGGTTACGGCACAGTAACCCACAGCAATATTCTAAGGCTCAGCACGCTATTTGATTTACATGGAGTGTGCACAAATGGGCTGTAGGGCTGTACTCCCAGTTCTGTATGCACAGCAAATCTTTAAGCATTGGAATAAACACAACTCACTCAATTTCAATAGCACAACGTGATAGAAGACATTAAAGGAAGAAACACGGCAAGTACAAAGGGCACAAAAACAAGCAGCTCCAAATCAATAGCTTAACAAAAGATGTCTTTGAACTGAAGCCACAGAGCTATTTTGTTGTTTTTTTGGTTTTGCTATTCTTTTTCTCAGGTCTCTCTCTTGCCTAATTAAGAAAGAAACACCAAAAATAATAGTTCGAGGTAGCTAATGACTACAATCCAATGTCCTCAATAAGAGGATAGTTTCTAACACCACAAGTCAAATCTTGCCTGCAGGCAATTCCGTCTTTCCACGTCTTGTTGCTTAAAAAATAAAAATCACATATGGCTGGCAGGTAACTGCTTTAAAAGAGTGCTAAGTTATGTAGTTTTAAGTTTTAAATATCCAAACACAACTTACGTAAGGAAAAATGAGTGAAACTCCTGTCAGTGTAATTCATTATGTTATAGTTTCATTTTCTCTTTCTTTTCCTTTCTACAATGTACTCTGTTTGCCAAGATAAACTGGTATGATGTAGTAAGATCTATTCAAAATGTAGTGAATAAAAGTCAGCAATCAAAATTAAATTGTGTTGCATATTTCTGCTAGGAGAGATGCAAAAATTGCCATTATAAATGTTCAGGTTGTGCTGTCTTGGTAAATTTTTTTCCCTTTCTATACTTACTTTTCTCTTTCTTTGACAATCAGTAATTGTTGATATCTGAAGTATGTTAAAGAAATGGACTTTGTTTGCCAAACTTTTCACTATGTACTTATAACTCAGGATTTTTAGTTTTGTTTGTTTGGATTTGGGGAGGATGGGAAGAGTGGCTTAGGTAAGGTTTATACTTGAAAAGTCTGTCAAGCGAGACCTCAAACATCTAGAGAGCCTATCTACTGAAGAGAGATATCTAATTTTTTTTTAAGTAAAAAATAAAAGTATGTCTGAAAAATTTTCAGTAGAAAACTTATAAAAGCAGTCAGTAGCAAAGAATAGGATGGAATTTTGATTAATGTAACCTTTATACAAAGGATACATATTAATTCATTCTACTTCCCTCTGTTATATTCTTTTTTTTTTCTTGAAGGAACAACCTAATTATTTTTGAAATATGAGGAACATGGGAAATTCCAGATAATTAGGAATGAGGAAATAGATTATTGTAGTTTCCAAGAAAACAAAAGTGATTCTTTCAATCTCCTTACAATATATATGACATAAATATCTCAATATAGATCATAAATATTAACAAACAAAGCAGGTATTCAAAATTTTTGAGAGAAATCTTTGGATGTGGAGAGAAAAAGATGCTTTTAGAAATGACAGATTACATCAGATAGACTGCATTTGGGGCTTATTTTATAGGAGCAAAAAAATACAGTATAAGAAGACTAAAGGTTCAACTTTTTATGAAAAATTTTGTACCAAGGCTGCTTCATACAGAATTACAGAAATAATTCAGAATGTTGAAAATGTGAGCATGAAGTGCAGTGTACTTGAGACAATGAGTAAGTATATATGGCAAGGAACCAAAACTTCAAATTACCTGCCTACCACACAAGAATTTTTTTTTTTAATATCTTAATTGATATCAAGCAACACAGTCTGGAATGAATAGATGTGCAGACCAGTAAGAATTAAGGGAGAAAAAATAAATTACAGAAATTTTGGAAAGACTGCAAGCAGTTTTATTCTTTCTGAGTTAATCTGGCACATAAACATTTCCTGCCAGGAAGAAATCTGCAAAGTAATAATGCTAAAAGTGATCTTACAGCAAACTGACCAGTTATCATAGATTTAACATATTTTTATATACACTGCTGGATTTTTTTTCTGGTAAAATTTACTGATTATTTACTTCAACAATTGAAAATTCACTTTCTATACAAGGGAGCATAGGAGAATATATAGTGTGCTTTAATGTGTCTGTGGAAAAAGGAGAATATACTTAGAGGGACAATAAATGGCATGTAACTGAAATAAAAGAGCAAAATTCAGGACTAAGAAATAAAACTAGAAAAATACTCAGAAAATCTCCAGAACAAAATTTTACAATGACTCAAATGTGAGTCAGCCACTGGGCCAATGTAGAGCTCAGTACAGACTTTTGAGGGAGGGTCATGACTGTGAAATCCACTGGATCAAAATACCTTTGCTGAAGCGGCCGTTTGGGATGTTTTAATTTAGACCGAATAAAAAGTAAGACAAATTTCTCATACAAAGATAGTTCCTTATGATGGATGATAAATGAATTGGAAGAATTATTTTTTCCTGAGTTTTATGGGTTTTTTTCATTAGACTTCGTGACCCCCAATCTTTTCTAGATCTGAATTTCAGTTTCTGAAGAGAAGTAATGAAGATATGCATGTCTTAATCCTGGAATATTTATTCATATACTTCCTGTAATTAAGCAGAGGCTTCCTCATCTCAGACAATGTGGCAGCAGAATAGTGAGTAGAATATAAATTATAGTTCAGCTCTTGGGATTAGTGGATTCAACTACGCAAATAAAAAATATGAATTCATAACATCTGCTAAAGATTTGCATTACAATACTTTTTGCACCACCTTACTTAAAGCTGACATTCCCATTCCATATTGATAAAGCAATGTAAAACATATTTACTTTAAAAATTGGCAAAAAATAACACATTATCACAGAAATAGGCTAGCATTGAGCAAACAAGCAGCTCTTAACATCTACAGACATATACATCTGATTCTACCTCAGCAAACATTTCCATTTATCTCTTGATAGGTAGGTCTTTTCCACAGCTAACTACCTCATCATGCTTGGGCACTCCACCAACATGCACATGGGGTCATAAGATGCTTCACTGTACACAGAAGATATGGACTATAGAATAAATTTAAATTTCTTTGTTAAGCTGATAATTTGATTCTGTTTAACACAGAGGTGCTGTAGGACTAGTGTCCAATGAAGCTCATTTTCTTTCTCTACAGACACAGCCATGTGATAATAGGGCATCGAAATCAAAAGTCCTTCAATTGAAACACCAAGGTGGGCTTGTACAGCATTCCCACTTGGTCTCCTGGTGAGATTGCTACTTCAGCGGCTCAGTGTTTGCCAAACAAGCACTGCCCAGCTCACTGGGAAATATACCGAGATAGATGTATATTGCAGAAGAAGAAAGTAAAACCAAAGTCAAATGGAAATTGTGATATTAAAGAGAAATAGGATTAGATTTGCTGTTCCACCTAGATAATGCTTTATTTCTTCATTCCTTTTGGTTTTTTTTTTTCTCCTGTGCAACTGGTACTTAGTCAAAGAGGAATGGGAACACATAAAGCCCTTCCCACAATACTCACTAGTTGCTTAGACAACGTTTATTGGGATTATGGGGGAAGATTTTTGGACCTTTTTAAACCACACAGTAAAATAGCTTCTCTGTGAGATCATCTCTACTTCTACTCTCTTCTGTGGGAGCTTCCCTTGTGCCTCTGAACCCTGTGAGTACTATCAGTCTGGGTAACAGGGATTCTCCTGGCTCTGGATTGTATAATGGCTAGACAACTGTACAAAAGCAACATTTTTCAAGATAGGCTAAGGTCGTCCCCCTTGCATACTGTGCCAAGAGTGGACCAGATTCTGCTCTCATTTAGAGTGGAGTACAGTTGGAATAATTCTGCTAAAACAGATGATAAATTAATGCCACATTGGTCTAAACAAAAAAGCAAAGTAAGGTCCAGTGATTAAGATGCATAGAAGGATTTTACGTGCATGCTTGCGTAAGATTTTGTGTTTGCTCTCAGATATCACCAGTATTAGCTGCCTACTATTATTCAGCCTGACTAGGAAATCTAGCTTTAGGAAGAGTCATTCCAGGTGCTTCTGCTGAAGATTGAATGGTTGTAAAGAATATCAAGATATGGATAAGGAGAAAAAGGGTGCCATGGATATCTGAGTTGAGTGGAAAGAATTTAACAGCTGCAGAGCCATGGAAAGAAGAAACAGCAGGAGGGCCACAGTTGTTTTTGAGTCTGAGGCAGCTGGACTGCATCTATACAATTCCTATGACCTATACAAATCCTATGAACATAAAAAAGCAGCACTCAAGAGCAACTAATATTTTTCTAAGCACTGAAAGCACGCAGTTATATTTAATTAAGCAATAAATAACAAGGAATTATTTAAATATTATACAGTAAAATTAATCTATGCAACAATTTGCACTTTAGTCTGATAATTCAAAGTTCCTGCACAGTGCCACTGGCATAAACTAATGTGTTGCATACTTACTTCTTTAAAATATTTATTTTAAATATATGCTGTTTGTACTAAGAGGTCAATAATTCTAACAAGCATTTCCTTAGAAGAGTTTCAAGGTATCAAGGATTAGTGAAAATATTAGTAGTTGATAATATTTTAACACATTTATTTCTGTGGCAAGAATTTAACTGAACTTCTTACTACCACACATAAATCTATGTCCATTATCTTTGTCATTATGTAATGTCAGCAAATTATGAAGTACTCAGTAATGATTTTCACTGGAACCTTAAGGTTCTGAAATGAAGTTATTAGCTGCTTGTTATAGGCACATGGAACTCAGTCAGCTTGTGAGATATGGGTCAAGAACTTTCATTATGCTTATTTGCACACAAATATAATTCTTCTACTTTTATAATCCATGCTTTTAGATTAAATCCAGTGCTGTGGTAGGTATTTTAGTACCTTGTGAAAACATTTCTCCATGTTTAGAAATAGCGCAAGTTTTAAAATTCACAGATTTAAAACATGTGTAGACTTTCATAGGGATTATAATATTATTGTATTATAAGGATTATATTATTATTATTAAGGGTTATTTAGTGATCTAATAAACAGTTAAATCTGAGGGACAAGAAATGTCAAGTGCTAGTGGAAACCAGAGGTACCAAGGGTGGCACTTAAATCTAGAAATGAAATAAACATTTTAAAATTTTACAGATCTTAAAATAAAGAAAACCACAAGAACTGCTGAAACAGTTCAGCCAGAATTATGCATGTGTGTGCCCAATAGATTTATGATTGCCTAAGGAAATTAATATAGTTGTATGCACTTAAAAGCGGAGGGAGAACAATACCTTGAGATTCTCACTGAAACAACCTAAAAGCCAGGACATTCTCTATTGCACAAAACAATAGACTCTGCAAGAAGCTTCACTAAGTTCTGTGCATTCTATATTACATGTACTATATGTAAGATTATTTAGATTGCACACCAAACATTTGAAAGTAAGGCACCATCAGACTTAACTGACCATGTCATCTTTAGTTCCCTGTATCTGGCTATTTAATGACCTAATTACATCCTCCTGCTCAAGGGACCCCTTTTCTTGTCAATCTTGTTGAACTGCTAAGTGTATGACAGACATGAATAATTCAACTGACTTCAACAGTTTACACACATTTACACACGTTTTTAATTGTTTTAGCGAATGAGGGTTGCAACATAACATTCTCAAGATGCCCAGCAAACAATGTTGATATTTATTTTTGCCTTCAAAATACAGCTAGATGCCTTCTAAATAAAGCCAGGTGTCTGGCCTTCCACTGAAAACTCCAGTCCAAAGAGAAACCATTTTCTCTTGTAGTCAGTCATTTGTGCACTGTCAGTAAGCCCCAAAAACAGCAGCAGCTTTATCATCCTCACAGTCCAAACTCTGTGACGTGTAACATAAGGACTGATATTTTGTATTTACAATACTAATTCTGTGGGCTAGAAAACTGATGATACCATGGTATAGCTTCAAAAACTGCATCTGTCTCATCTCCAAAATGTTCTCTGATTTTTTAGTGCCTGTTACAAAGCATTAATTCTTTCCGTTGCCATAGAATGGAGCTACACTGAGTCTGTGAAATACATGCAAAAATGGATAAACCTAAAACAAGTCAGATTAATCCCATCCTAAAAGTGACCGCTTTTTTTATACCCTATAAATTAAGTCCTGGTTAATTAGACATTGGCATATGAAGTTTTGTTACGCATTTTTTGTTTTTAAAATATCAAAAAGGACCTAACAGGGATAATGGAGCAAACAAGCCAAATGCATACAAAGAAACAACTCCAAAGGGGATAAACCAGAATAGTCTATCTACAGTCAGACTATGTGGAAAGAGCTATTTCATTTTTCCATAAAATGAGTAGCCTGGTAACCCCCACTACGCTATCACATTGTGCAAGTAGATTTGAAACGGTCTGTAGCCTCTAAGACAGTCCCAAATATCTAGTTACATCTCAGCAATTCCCCAGGGTGATTTACTCCAATTCCAGGCTTGTCAGGGAGAATGTCAGAGCATTCTGGGTTCTGGTCATCTCTTACAGTATCATCAACCCCTATCAGTAAGATTTCATGAGGGATTACTAATTTAGAGTAATTCTGAGTGCTGTAAATGATCCTAAACTGGGTTCCCCTATCAGAAAGGTTGGTAAAAGGAAAAGATAAAATAAAAGCTGGGGCTAGAAAAAGGAAGAGGGTGTCGGCGATCTCTGACAAACGGGATGGGGGGCTTAGACAAGCGTTCCAGGAGCCTTTTATTATTTTATTTCAGCATCAGTCTCACAAGAGATGGTACCGGGCTCATGCACCCGAGACATCTGAAAACTTCCTGGTTGCAAAGCATTCTTAAAAGCTTTTTAGCCAATAGCATGCCTCTAAAAGTTACAGACATCTGTCTTAACGAATCCTTAATAAAGCATGTACATCTATTGTACACAATAGTAATTTGTTATGCCTTATATAATAACACACAATATCTCATTATTAAGCTTAAACTTATCTATCTACCTAAGCATACTTTTTGCAACTTCAACATCTATCTAGGCTAAGCCTAAGAACTAACCATTGTCTTTAACGTCCTTGTCTACAAGAGGAGACACTCAGAGTGATGGTGTTTGCCTTCCCAAGTCCCCAGTACACATGACGAAATACCTTCCTGGAGACAGCTGAACACCTGTCTGCCAATCAGAAGTAGAGAATGAATTCTTTATTTTTCATTTCTTGTCTTCTCTATTCAATTATATTTATTTTAAACTATGAGTTTTCTAACTTCTCTCCTAGTTCTCTCCCCCACCCTGCTGAGGAAGGAATGAGCTAGTAGCCATGTGGGGTTGACATGCCAGCTGGGGTTAACCAATGACACTTCTTTATCCAAGTGCTTTATTGGGGGTGCTGGTGGATGAGAGGCTGAACATGAACCAGCAATGTGCAGAAGTCCAGAAAGCCAGTGGTATCCTGAGCTGCATCAAAAAAAAGTGTGACCAGCAGGTCAAGGGAGTTGATCCTGCCCTCTACTCTGCCCTTGTGATTTCCCATCTGGAGTGCTGTGTCCAGCTCTGGAGTCCTCAGAACGAGAAGGGCATTGACCTGTTGGAGCAAGTCCCAAGGAGGGCCATGAAGATAGTTAGAGGGCTGGAACACCTATTCTATGAAAACAGGCTGAGGGAGCTGGGGCTGTTCACCCTGGAGAGGAAAAGGCTCTGGAATGACCTTACTGTGGCCTCCCAGTACCTAAAGCAGGCCTACAGGAAAGCCAGAGAAGGACTTTTGACACGGGCAGGTAAGGATAGCACAAGGGGGAATGGCTTTAAACTGAAAGAAGGCAGGTTTAAATTAGAGATTAGGATGAAATTCTTTGCTGTGGGATTGGAAAGGCACTGGAACAGGTTGCCCAGAGAAGTTGTAGATGCCTTTTCCCTGGAAGCGTCCAAGGCCAGGTTGGACGTGGCTCTGAGCAACCTTGTCTAGTGGAAGGTGCCCATGGCAGGTGGTTTGGAGCAACATGATCTTTAAGGTCCCTTCCAATCCAAACCATTCTATGATTCTATAGTAATTACCAAAATTGCCAAGGATGCAGCCATTTTTAAAATCACAGTTTTAAACTTCAAGCATGACCTTCATTCCTCACGGGAAGTTAGTCATTAGCAGGTTTATGAATTTGCATTTAAAGTGCTCTCAAAACTGATGACTTTAAAATACTTCATTTACTCACCTTTGCTTGCATTCTGAAAGAAAGACAAACAAAAACGATTACCCTCCATCAGAAATATCACTTCCAGCCCTAGGTCTGAAGGAACAAACTACACAAAGGCAAGACTGCCATTTGATATAAATTGATATCATTACATCTACTTTAATGAAATACTGCTTTTGTAGCACCAGTCAAATTACTTCTTGCTCTCCTTGCAGAGATTTAAGGTATCATGGCACGTATCAATGTAGTGCTGTATGAGATTACTGATACTGCATAGCAGACAATAAAGCTGAAAGGGCCAGGGTGATGATGACCCATCACTTTGCAATCTGCTCTGTACATCATTCTCACTGATGCCCTGAATAACTTGCTCATGAGACTCTGAAATGTTCTGCTGACTTTTTAAATTCAAAAATGATGTATTATAAAACATTATAACTTCCCTTCTTTCAAGAGGAAAAAAAGGGAGAGGGGAAAGAAAGAGAAAAAAGTGAACACCAAAATGCTTCTGGACAAAGGGAGTTCAGATATACAATGATGAGTCACACATATGATTTACAAACATAAACAAGACATCTATGCAATACATCATCAGCTAATAGCACGAATTTGATGAAAACATTAAAACAGCTATTAAAAATGGCTTCATAGGAAAAGGACAGACATTACTTGACAAAACAATGATATCAGCATTAACATAATCTTTCCTGAGAAAAAAAGATATCTCTTCAGAATGATCTCTAAGCAATTATTTGAAAGAGTTAATAAAAATTTAGTGTTCTGAAGCGCTGAAGTTTTGATGCAAATACCACTATTAGAGCATTTCAATATCAATGAATGTTGCCCTGACTAGAAGTACAGATCTCAGGAACTGCAGTTCAGTGTAGCTCGAAGAATAAATTAAGAAGAACTTCATACTAAAATCAGAGGAAACCTGTAATTAAAACAGTTTTTGAACATACTTGTTTCACTCTCACTGCTATGATTACCATAAGAATCCATTATCATTGTGTTTCATATTCTTCCTTCCTAGTATTTCCTGTTAAAATGGATGTTTTGCCATCTTTGAAGTTACTTTAAAACAAAAAATCATCAGAATGTTAGCTGTGTTTCCTTTTTTTTAATAAAGCTTACATGTGGTGATTTAGATATTTTTACCTTATTCATATAGGAGAGTGAGGTTAGATTATGAAAGGAGGGAGAAGAAGGAGAAAAAGAGGGGAAGATAGGGAAGAAGGGAAAGAAGAAGAGGAGGAGGAATATGAGGCAGAGAAGAAGGAAGAAAGGATAGAGGACGAGGAGGAGGAGGATGAGAAGGAAGAAGGTATGATATCGTACCTCCAAGCCAGCATTGGACACTGTCTTAACAGGATAAATAACTACTTCAGACTGCATAAGCCTAGGTAAAATTAAAGTTTAGACTGGTGTAATTTAAGCCATTTAAAAAGATTATTAGATATAGTAAACCATAACATTCTAGTGACTTATGTCTTCTTGCAACAATACTGTAAGAAATGTCTCTACATACAGACATCAGTGCTCTCCTTCACACTATGAAATTTTGTCTGCTCTTCCGTGAGCAGCAACAGAAGGTAGGACGGGATCTCCATGATGGAAAGCACAAGGGTGGGATGATAGAATTAAACCCAGGAAAGACCATCTAGAAACCTGAGAGACAATAATGAAACTCCAAGAAACACTAAGAAAGTGCAGAAATAAATGCAAGCAACATCACACAAGAATTTGGGCTTTCTGAACAACATGGATTTACCAACGGAATCCTGCCTTTCTCATCTGCTAAGTGAAAGGCTCAATTTGCTTCTCAGTTCCAATAATCCAAAGAGGTTATCCTGAGCTTCAACAGCTCTGAGTGGTTCCCATTAACTGGCAGGGAAGGCTAAAACAGATGTCTCATTTCAGGACCTGCGTAACTGGACCTTGCAGTCTCCACTGCTAAGCAATATCCCAGACACAAGGAACATGGGACATGTGAACCTCAGTTTCTAAGTTAGTAGCACATAAATTCTTCTTTGGGCAAGGAAACTGAAATACAGAGAAAAGAACTGGGTACAGTTCAGCAACTTGGTGAACAACATTAAAGAAGAAAGAGAGAGGAAACATTAATTTTAATTTCTAGTTCAATTTAGAGAACATGGAGTGTTTACATAGGAGGACGGTACCAAAAGCAATTTTTCAGAGGGAGTGGAACAGAGCATCTTATTGCCTCATTTTTACCTGAACATGCCTGAACAGCTGTATTCTTGTACTCCCTCATGGGTCTTTGATCACTTTAATTACTTTTAAAAATTTATATTCCAAATGGCTTTTACATGTCTTCCTTGAGCACCACATGAGGTGAATGACACAAAAGTCAGCCAGGATCCATTTTATTAATTGATGCAAAGAGATTAGATTCTAGATATTAGGCTTGTATAATGAGGCTCTGTTTGTGCACCAGAGAGTTTCTGAGCCCCACTCTGCACTGGAAACAGAGCAGACACTTGATACTTACTTTTCTTTTTCCATGGCACTGACTAACAAAACCACAAAAACAATTACTGTTTATACTAATGTGCTTTTTGTATCTCTTATTTTAAACTAGATATATTTTAAATTAGAATAATTTAAAATTAGATATATTTTAAATAAGATTTCAAAACACTAAATATTGGAAAAAAACAGCCATCTGCAGACAGTTCCTAATTCCATGGCTATTTTACTGTTTTCTTTCTTCCAGGAAAAAAGATACTTGAGGATACTTTACCTATGTGTACAATTTGGGCTGCAAATTGGAAACTTTAAACCCTTTAAAAATTTGTTTGTGCCACTGCCTTGACTTAAAGAGCAAAGCTAGAATTTAAAAATATAGTTCACTGAGAACCATTCTGAAGATACTAAGCAAAATACATGGGTGAACTTTTCCAGGAATGTAAAATGCATGTTACTCAAATTTTCTATTTTTAAGATAAAGTAAAAACTGATCCTTGTCTCTGCTCATAGAGCTTCAGAAATTGAGCCAACACTGCAGGTAAATTCAGCAGAAATACTGCATCTGGAGTTGGCAAATCTGTTAAAATCACATATATGATTTCTTAATGATCCTATTTTTACAGGATCTAATAGCATATGACCTTATGAATTCTCATTTTTATTATATATTCATTGAGAGTAAGTGTCACAGCTTCCATTTAATAACCAAGATTTCCACAAGATTTCTCTTCTGATCAACAAACTTTGGTGATTGAGGGGCTCACCTCACAACTGTCAGCTTTTATTTTGGTAAGACAGAAGCAGAACCAGTATATCCAAAAGGATAGCAACAGAAATAATGACTAATCTTTGTAGCCCAGGAAGATATGCTCTTACAAAATACGACCTCTCTTTAGCTACACTCCTTAAGCCATTGTAGGAGTTCAAATGCAACTCTTAAATATGTTAAAGACAAGCCATATTAATCCCTAATTAGATATCAACAGAAATTTACTCGAATTCATCCAATTAAGAATGCACTGCTACTGTCTGATTGCTGATAGAATTACAATATTCCATCCCTTTGCCACAAAGTCCCCTAATACAAACATCCAAACATCCTGTCTTCTTATAACCCAGCAAAAAAGAGGTTTACTTTTTTAATTAATAACTATTTTTAATTCTGACCACATTACCTATATGATAAGGAAGACCCAAAAAGTAAACGCACAAAAACTACAGGGATAGTGAGGGAGGATAATAATTCCCTATCTTTTGGGAATTCAAGTTGGGATCACAGCCACAAACTCTCTTTAGAACAGTAGACCCACCAGTTTGACAGCAAAGGAAATAAAAATTTGAAAGGTGAAAAACTCTATCAGCTTCAGGACTGTAAGCCTATATGGAAATATGACAAAATAATTTCTCATTCCAAGTAATGAATAGTAAGACAAGACCAGAGTTTGGCTGAACAGACAAGACCAATACAGTTAACAAAACATCAACAAAACTAATGATCTGGTTTCTAAAAATATCCTGTCCAGTTACCAAGGCAATACAGAGATGTAACACAAGTGAGAGCTTTTTAGGAAACTTTTTGAAAAGGTAACTCATAATCTCTGAATTCAGTATTTCTTTCTTACCTGTAGTCTATTGGCTCAAAAAACATACAGCATTAAGAACTGACAGTACTTTTGAAATGCAGTCTAATAATATATTTTCTGCTTAAAAATTTCATACTTTCAGCCAATTTCAGAGTCTTAAATGATTAAATGGAAAGAATTATGCAAATACACTGAATGTGAATACGAAGGTTAACTTGTCATGGTGACTAAAGTGAGAAATTCACTCTTGTACAAAGGAAGATAAGCTATGGCCTGTGTGGCATGGATGGCTACTATAAAAAGCTTCACAATGCTGATGGTCTTTTTCAATATTGCTGGACCAAGAGCTCTGTGTTTCTATTTGTACACAAATCTAAAAATTCAGTAGTATTGAGAGATTGTATGCAGAGTGATTATTGCTAAGTTTTGGATAGATTCAACATATATTCACAGGGAATATTATAAAACAAGCTTCATTTTTGGTGACACCATGCTAGCCCCATCACTGTTTAATTCATTTTATGTATAACAATAAAATTATTATGACCTGGTGAAAATATGCAAAAATGGCAGGGGCTCAGCTGCAAAGAGCCTGTAAAAGTAATTTATTGTGGAGGAAAAGGGATAAAGATGCAGAGTAACAAAAGTAGAATACTTTAAAATAATAGCATAAATGTTGCTGGCATCATATTGTTGGTTTTTTTTGCCATTCTTGTTTTACTCTTGTTACTGCAAAGAAATATTTATTGTGACACACCAGATGTCCTCTAGACTTTTATGTAAAAATTTGTCTTTGGGAGGTGCTTGAAGGTGTGGATGAAAAAGACTGAAATGATATTTTTAACAAAACTTCTCAAAATTAAGAAAATATGCCAGACTTGTGCCTATACTGTTAGAGTGCCATTCTCTGGCACTGAAAATTATCTTTGTACACATGGTTAATCTCTTTTACCTTCCAAAAGAGAGCAGCAACCTCCATATTGCCCACCAGGATTGATCCTAGGTCTGTGGTAAATCCCAGCCTGAATCTGGTAATTGCAGTGAAAAAAGCTGGGTGGCAAGGAAGCAAATATCTGCCAGAAATCACAGTAAGGATCTAACAGTAAAAAAAATTGTGGCACTGTGCTCATGTAACAGTACCTTGAAGGTCCCGTTCAGTTATATAGAAATGGCTATATAGAGAATGCCCAAACAACTTCAGAACCTGAAAGCTTTCCCAAATCTCCCATTACGTGCATCTTCTCCTCAGCCAGCTGGTCCAGCTCGATTCACTCTGGAGGATGAATATTGTGGTAGGACAGAGACAGTTTACTTATGAAACTGATGGAATTGTAAACTCCTTTACTCCTCACTTTTTGAATATTTACAGAGAGAAAAACTTTCTGCCCAAGCAGTAATTTAACATCCACAACTTTTTCCAAGAAGACAAGTAAGCAGCTGACATTCTCATGCTGTTTCTCAGAAGTCAAGTAGTACAAAGGCCAGGTCATAACTGGTTGATATATCAATCAAGGAGCAGAACATGCAGAGAGAAGGAACTTGTGTTGAGTGCATGAGGCTGCTAAACAAACACTTCTTGGACAAGACAGTCCTCTTTCTTTCCTGAAACTTTTGAGAATATAAGTGACCCAAAACCCCAATACTGAACTGGGAATGGGGAACAAGATTTTATCTTCAGACAGAAGCAGAACTTTTTGTCTTTTCACATTAATTCAGTATGTCACTGATTTCTAACAACAATAATAAAAATGGAGTTGTGGTATGAGCATTGGTAACTCATGACCATGGTTAAACAAATCCTAGCCTATGAAATACAAATAATAAACCCATGACATTTACATCTAGAAACCTGAAAAATTAGACTATTTCTCTTTCTCCTTTTTAATTACCTGCACACAATATGCAATATTTTATATTTTATAAATTAAAAAAACATAGCTCTTTTATGTCATACTTTTAAAACTTAATAAATTTTGCTGATGATCTTTATAAATATATTTCTACATATCAATATAAATTTTATAAATTTGTAAATTTATAAATATATTTCTAAAGTTCATGATTCCTTCAATTAAAAAATAACAAGCCTACACCCCCTGCAGGCAGACAAGATTTTCTCTGAAAGAAGTCTGAAAGACTCATAAGCAAAACAACATTGCAAGCACTACCAGAGCATGACAGAAGGTAAGAAAAAAGGTTTTATGGAACTTGAAAGAATTTACCTTGACAAGAAGTCTGTGAAAGAGAGACGTATTGGATACCCATGCCGTATAATTTTGACCATGTCTAGGACACCAATATACTGCAGTTGAGCAGACACATAAAAATTATCAAAAGTATCTGGCAACTTGGAGTTATTAGGCTTTATACAATGAATAGAATGTGGTGTGCAATTCTGCAGCTTCCCAATAATATCTGCAAGTGATTTCTGGGGAAAAAACAAACAAACATACAAACAATCAATCAAACAATTATCACTCATTCTTGTGCAGCAGAGACAATTGTTCAACACATATGCTCTTCCTAACTTTTAAACATCTTTTCTCAAAAGGCTTCACCAGATCATGCAAGTGGCTTTCTCAAACATAAGATTTTTCTTTCTTCCATTGCAATCTGAAGAGGGTAATCCTGCCTTTAAAATGTCTGGACCTTTTTTTGCAAATTTCTGTCCGTAAGATGTTCACTGACCCTGAGCTGTACTGCCACAGTGGTTGGGCCCCCTCGTTCCAGTCGCTGAAGAAAAGAGGATGTTCCTTTCTTTTTCAGCAGCTGTGGAAGAGAAAACCACACATGCAAGAATTTTATCTCAAGATAGGCAGTACACCTTTGTCATTGTTGCAGTTTACTAATGAAGGCAAACATTTATACAAACACTGTGCCATAGACAAGGACTGAGTTTCAGAACGAAATGGGAAAGTGGATAAATATCCTCAGGTATTTGCAGAGTCATGACTGGTGAGTAAGTTTTGATTTCAGAAGCAGCTACATATATTATAAAGATAATATACCTTTTACAAATAACTGGGCAAATCAATGTCAATATGTTTTGGAACTCTGTTGCAGAAGCAGGAGTTGTGCAGTTAGTATCCTGCAGAGTCTGCCTAGATGCAGCATAATTCTGTAACGCTGTAAGAAGATGCCGTATGCCTTTGGCAGATGTTTAAATGAGTAAATATGAGCGAAGATCATTTAAAAAAATCTTGACAGCAAAACAATGATATAGATATTTTTAAAAACTCTTCTCATTTCTTGCACACATGAACACAGTTAAACTTTTTTTTTTAAACACATTTTCACCCATTAGAAACATAAATTATCAATAGCTTCCTATTTCATTAGAACCAATGTTACCCTATACATCAGAATTGGGAGTGGAGAATGAACTTATTTTTCACTGCTCTACTTCCTATCTTTGAGACTAAAATGGCAATAATCATACTAAAAGTGATCTCAGAATTTAGGGACTTTTCTTAAAATTTCTACAGAAAAGCTGGCAAAATTATTGCATTCCAGGATTTGGCAAACCTTGAGAGATTTAAACCTCGTTATCAATGACAGCCTTTTCACCTCTGACTTTCCCATCACCTTTCTTCAGTCCACTTACCCCATAAAAATCCCTTTCTATTGAGTCAGCATGTTCTGGACTACTTCTTTTTCCAGTTTTATCAAAAAAGCATATATTTTCTCAGTTTGGCCCACTCAAGCCATCAAAAATATTGTAGCGCAAGCAATTTTCTACTCACCATGCTAAACTTTGGAGCTCTTTTTTATTTCACTTACTAGGATGCAGTAAGATTTTAAAGGCAAATTCACCCTCAACTTCAAAACTAAAAAGTAAAAGAGATCTGCTTGTTCCACTTTTTCGCATTAAAAAAACCACTAGCATGCCAACAACAGTTTTCAGTTAAAGTTTACAAAATAACTGAGGAATATAACCAAAATAGAATTTTCTCCACCTATGGATAATGCTGTCACCCCTTTCTCTCAATATTTAAATCAATAGACCAAGATTGTTTCCTGACTTCGTTGGAGATCCAGCAAAAACGCTTTAGATGATAAAATTCCTGCCTGATCTGTGTTACATATGACTTCCCATGGGAAAGAAATATTTGTTTCAGAGTGAGAGAGAGAAAACAAAGGAAAAAGGCAAAGACAAAAATCTAACTTAATTCAAACTCTCCAAACTTTGACATCTTCAGTCTTCAGCTATGGGCTAAGGAAAAAGACTGTATCACCACAACTGTACCTCTCTATTACCCTCTAATATATAGCCTTACATTGGAATACCTTGTACCTCTAATCTACAGAAAAAAACCCCCACATATATGTAATTTTGTAATCTCTGTTAAGAAGCTAAAATCTCCTCTGAAAAAATCGCTAAAGACTTCTGCTGTATGAACTCTGAAACATACTAATTCTTCCAAAGTAAGTGAGGGGAAGACAACAGAGCCAAAATAAGTACCAGGAAAAGATTACAGAAAAACAAGGGAGCAAGAGCTGATGTCAATAAGAGTTGTGAGAGTGTCACTGAAGATATATTTTATTTAAAAGGGATGTGATCTTCCTAAGTCACAGAGGCTTGAGCCGGCATCCCCAAATTCTATGACTCCTTATGTGCTCCAAACTTCTGGCCAGCTAACAGATCTGTTCATATCTGTCTTAGAATGGATGCATTGCTGTCTTGGATCCTACCATGCTAGTGTTAGTTCAAAGAGGCAGGCTATCCTTACTTGTCCCAGCATGCTCAACATCAAGAACAGAGTCATTTATGGAAAGGTAAGCAGATACATGGCCATACTTAGAGACATTTATAATTATATAACCTAGCAATTAACTTCGATTGCAGTTACAAGATGAAAGAGGAGGGGACTCACAACAAACTTCTACTTGACTTTAACTTGCCCGACTTCCCTTCCCTGGATATGATGGAATCTAGATGACTGCCCATACATAGTACCACATGTACCTTTCATTTTATGTTTCTCACTGCCTACAGTGTGATGTATGTTGTGACTCAAATTTCAGAAATAAAAGGAATGTCAGTCTCTGGTTGATAATTTTTACCTTAATATTTCTCCTTCTCCCCCTCCTCTTCTTTATTTTTTTTCCTTCGCTTTGTTGCCTTTAACCTCTGGATAAACTCCACTAAAAATGCAGTGGTTATGATTTTCCAACAAACAATAATTTTAATTCTAAGCTGATAAGAAAAAGCCCCTTACATTGCATTTCCAATTACAGTAATACGATAACAACCCCAAAATTATTTCCATCACTGTCCATCACTGCATATTTTCAAGTCTATATTGAAAAAGGGAAGAAATTATTTGGGACACCACAGTTATAGATGTGGGCTTGATCCATTATTGAATTTAAGCACTTATCTACTTCCAGCTACTGCATTAAGTACCTATTAAAAAAAACAAGTATTGCCTTTTACCACTGGAACAGCTTAGATTCCTAAAGTTCTGCTCCAGTCCTGCAGGGCAGCACACTAACTTGCTCAAATTAGGCCAACAGTATCTACAAACAATGCAGTGTTCTGTCTCACCTGCACAGCCCTTCTCAAAGCCTGTGTTTGAGAAGCCAAGCCATCCTTGTCTCTGCAGACAGATGAAGAACAAAATTTTTCCCACCTTCCAACTAAAGGTGGGAAACCTAAAGGTTTACAGCATTCTCACTGAAACTGAAATTTCTGACTTCAGATATCATGCTTCCCCAAAGGAATTGAATAAGTCTTCTGTCTCTCAAAAGAGTAACTACAGGTTAAAAGCTATTCTGGATATGTCAAAACCAGCATAATTTCAGAGGTCCCAAATATGCAGTGTTTTGCCCTGGTTTGATTAGGCTTCTAACTTAGATGTGCTCTTCATACTTCCTCCCATGTATGGGACTAGGATCTTCTTCACATCCTTAGGAAGCTTCCTCAAGGAAGCTGTTACTACAGTGGAAAGGCACCTAAAGGCACCTTGTAATGCCTCAGCTGTTTGCTAAATATAGCCTTAAACCAACACCATTCACTTCAACTTAACTTTTTCCACTGAGATTACTGACAAGAACTGTAGTCAGGAATTATGCTGCTATCAGCAGGGGGACCATAAGGAAAGTCCCATTGCTATTCTATGGATGTACAAAGCCTTCCACAATGACACATGAGAACAGGCTCCTTAATCCCGTGACAGAATCAATTTTATGCAGCTGTAAAGCAAAAATAGAGTTGTAAGATTCAAGAAGCCTGGTGAGGCAGCGGATGTATTGTGAGAAGTGCATGCTTCTTTTCTAGAGGGATGAATTCCAAAGCTCTGTCATGAATTAACTCCATAAATCACATTATTTCTCTTCAAGAGAGATGTTCCATGTGACACAAACAATTAATTTTCTGATAATCTTCAAAGTTTCCCTCCTGCTCCCCTCTTTTTTTTTTTTTTTTTTGTTTGTTTGTTGTTTGTTGGTGTTTGGGTTATTTTTTTTTAACTTTTTTGTCTGACTTAGCTAGCAGGAAAAGAGACAAGTTCAGTAATGAGGAGAGTTTGATTTGGTTTCAAATTGCCTGGGAAAATTTACATATAAGAGACCATTTAAAATAACAATGTCAGCCAAAATTTAAATTTTGATCTTCATACAAAACCACACAAAACTGTATTTGGCAAACCAGAAATCTTCTCATGTTGACATAATAAGGACATTAAGATTTTATTTTTGCATTTTCTATGTCTTAATTTACTCAACTATTAATCATAAAGTCAGTCAAGGAGACAAAACAAAGAAGTGTTCCAATACAGCCAAAAATTCATACGATTGCACTTATTGCTAATAAGCCCTGGAACCAGGAAATCATGGAATGATTCAGGCTTGAAGGACATCATCATCTTCTCTGACCTTCTGCTCAAAGAGACCAAGAAAGAGATCCTTGAATCAGAATTATTAGTGTTCGTAAATTAGAACCTTTTCTCACTTTTGCTGCTTTAGTGTTGATACTAAGTACTAAATTATTTTAATAGCTTAATAACTACAGAGAATGAAGCAGAGAACACTATGATTTCAGAAATGACAAAATAACAGAAAAATCTTCAAGGAGCAAAGAATCCTAGATTTCTACCTTGTTGAGTTCAATATACTTCTTTGCTTCTCCACTTGGACAGGTCACAGATGTTTTTTTACTGAGCAAGGCTGCTTTACATCCTTTGATTTTAAGGGAATGATATGGAGGAACAAGTGATCCAGTTTGTGTCAGTTTGGACTGGAACAATTGATTGATGACCACGTTTTCACTAGCTGAAAATAAAAAAAGAAAGAAATGCATGAAGATAAAATACAAGCTAGAAAGTTATATATGTTGCATTTGTCAGTAAAAAGACATGCAGTAGGAGAGAATTACATATGTAAACCTAAAACAAACGGACAAACCAAAAAATGAGCATTATCAACGTTATCAAAGAACATTCAATATCTGAAAATAGCAACAGTATTTTTAACATATTCAGGTCCTGTGCTGAACAAATAGAGGGCATAAACCAAAACCTTTCAGACTGATCTGTCTAAACTTAATTACTTATGGGATCATCACCTCTGAATTTCATTCCATTACAGACTCCCAGTTTATGCATCTATTATAGCAATGTAAGACATCAGTTTTGCACAATTTCCTAACATGTAGTATTTAGAAACTATCAGGGCACTTAACAGAAATAAATTATAGACAGTCATTGCACTGAAGAATTATATATACCCAAAATATGAGAAGGGATTTTAAAAAAAGGCAAGGCAAAGGACAGAACTGTAGAAAATTGGGTTTTTCTACATCGAGACAACACTTAAAAACATTTACAGAAAAAAGACAATTCCATGCATATATATTATTATTTTTACAAAATAAATACACTTCCAAGAGGTGCTTTTTAAAAAAAAAATCTGAATTTTAAGACAGATAGTATATTTTATCCTAATTTCAGTCTAATTATCCTTTATGAATTTATGGCCACAGGGTTTTTAAGATGAACATGACAATTGCTCGTACTACCACAGCACCAATAAGTGTTAAGAACCCGTTGTGTGCTACATCCTTAACCGTCCTGAATTCTTGTTACTTTTTTTTTTTTAAGAACTAGCAAATTGGCATTATGATCACACCCATCATATGAATAAACAAAAAACCCCCAAAGCCAGAAAGATGAATGGAATAAGCATCATAAATAACAGTTTAGCATGGCAGGCAAAAATCCTCAGTTTGTTCTTTAATAACTGTTTAAAGGTTTCTTACTGTATGCTTACATGCAATATATTTGTTTCCCTGTTTCTGTGGAGATTACTATTCCTTACTTAACAAGGGCATTAAAATGATGAGGAAGATTTTGAAGTAGATAATTGAAATTATTTCAGCACAATCAGTGGGCATCAATATGTTTAAATGTTTAAAATGTTTAAAATATAGTAAGTAGGATTAGGAGAGGCATAGAAATTACGCCTTTCAAATTAAAACAGATATATCCTATGTCAGTATTCTCTTCTGATAATTTTCAGGCAGGTATGTTCCACATTCTTACATATATATACATATTACTTTAATGTTATTATAGTTAAAAGTTTTGATTGAGGAAACAAAATTCAATGAAAATCAAAGGAAGCATGCACTTAAGTTATACACCTACACAACTTATGAAACTGACTCTGAGGGAAATATGTCACTGACAGTCAACAGGTTTTAAGCCTAAGTCACTTAAAATAGATGGAACTTAGCCCTTAAGTGACTTACATGCTAGTAAATATTCTGCTCACAGAATTTTTCCATTACTTTTAATTGTTGTTATTATGACTCCTCAGTTGTATATATAGTCACCCTCATCATATTAAACTTTTTATACCCAATCCAATCCTCCATTCTTGCCTTTTAACAGTTGCATAGCTGATTACACAAAATAGCAATGAAAGTGCAGAAAGAGACTATGTGAGGGAATGGGAGAATGTTCTCTCTCATTGAACATACTGGAAGTTGTCATGCTTTCTTAGGATTATATTCAAGAAAATTTCTTTCATTTCTTTCTTCATTCTGAATGTACACTTTTTGTGTTTAAAATGCATCAATTATTTTACTAGGGAGCTAGGCTAATATTACAGTAAAATTGCTAAAACTCAGGCAGGCCCCTATTTCTAAGGAAAGAAATATAAGTACATAATATATTAAGTGAAAGACACTACAGTGGTTGGAGAGAAGACAAATGACACCTCAGGGTGCACTGGAATTTCCCTGAGGAAAATGTTTTGGTTTTCTTCAGAGAAAGGAGAAATGATACAGGTTTTTATTAATCCAATTATGATTAATTAATTAATTAATTAACTGCATTATTAGGCATAATTTTACAATATGCACACCGAAAGGCATTTAATTTTGCATTTCAATGGACATTTGTATCTGTTCACTGAAAAACATAAGAACGCCCACAAGTTACTGCTTTTAGAAGGGTACTTGAGCAGTGGAGCACATCCCACTGCAGCCTCTATGATTTTGGGAGCCTAATTTCCTTTCCCTATTTTCTGAGCTTTATTTTTGCTTTCGTTCATACTCATTGTCTTCTGTAAGTCATTCTCACATATCATACTACACCCTCTTGTTCTCTACATCACATCACATGATAAAGATGCTTTATGTTCATGAATCTAAAAGCTTTTAAATTAGAGCATATTTCAAACAATACTGTATGTACACACTTCATAAAGATGAGGGTGACTTTTTCTTACTGGAAATAAAAAATATATAAATGTCTCTTAAAACTAAAACGAAAATTAAAATCGAGTCATAACATCTTGATTTCTAACAACAGTAATCACAAAAGCATTTACTTACTTTTCATTACAAATATGAGATTTTGTGAAAGGGAATCTTTATTTTTTTCTATCGCACCAGCAATTTCATATGTAACCTATAATAGAATATTGTGACATCATTAGTCATGACCAATGCATCTTTTATAAATCTCACAGCAGTAGAAATGAAGCTATGCTTATTTCCACTCGACAGTTAAAGGCTGGCACCAGGTAGTATCTTTTGGCATTTTCTAAGTGCCAACAATATTGACCAGAAGAACCAGTTGTTGAACACTATGTGCCTCTGCAACTATACAGAAATTTCAGTGGACTGATTTTAAAATATTTCCACAATGCAAGGCTTTGAATCAAATATGTACTGTAAAGCAGGAGACAGAGACCTAAACATTGCTTTCCCTGTAGGATGAACAAGTCACTCCCAGATCACAGATCTCCTTGCCAATGGGAAACTGTCCCCACCAACCATGACAAAGCAATCTGAGTCCCAGCTCACACGCAGGACAAGTTCCAAACATATCCTTTGGAGGCAAGTCCAGTCTATCAGTTATGCACAAATCCCATTCAAGTTTCTAACAACTACACCCATAAGGATTTTGGGTCGCCTCAGTTGCCTGATGTCATGATCTCAAGAACAGACAGTTGGGTTGTGCCTGCATCTGTCATCTGACTGCAGATAAATTATAACACATGCGGTTGGCACTCTAAAAATTGAGCAAAGTCCGAGTTCTAGCCAGAGGTCCTAAGGGTAAATCCAAAATGAAGAAATACAACCAAATGTCTCTTTTAGTACTGAGCCCATCCCTGAAGACACTGTATAGAAAAGAAGCACTAAGACAAGGAAGCAGTCACCGAGCACAGTTGTTTTGTTTTGGTTTTCTTAACTTTGTATGGGGATGGAAGACAAACAACTAGCTAATTTACAGACGTTGGATATAAGAAGCTCTGGCTTGCACAGCAGTAGAACCCAAAGGGAACTGTTAAGTGAAAAAGGAAGAAAATTACAGATTTTAGTACATGCATGATTAGGCAGGTACTAATAGGAACTTAGAATATAGTTCAGTTTTATTTACCTTGGGACCATGTTTCTATCTAAAGCCTTTAATTTTTTGTATTGGATCTATATCCTAAACCCCTTAGGTATTTGGGGAAATTTTATCCTTGTACATTTAATAAAGCTGTAAATATATAATTAAGATTAGTAACACTAATCAGTGCATTAATTTTCCATTGGGTCATTTGACAATTATGCAATGCTATCTTGCTCACAAAAGAAATTATATGACTTGGAAGTGTATAAACTGTTAGAGTGAATAATTGTCAAATGATGTAATTACTATGGCATCTGACATGAAAAAGGTATAACAAGGGAATTATGATTCTTTTCCATGACAGATGCAATGTTATGTATTTTCTAATTGCATTTCCTGAGAACATACAACACAGTTAGCAAACTATTAGAATACTTTAAGTATACTATTAAATGCTTTTAGTGTACTCAACATGAATGCTGTACCATACCATAAAAGGTAATTAACAGAACTTATATGACAAATCCATAATGTCAGTTCCTAATTGAGTGTCTTGGGCTTTGACTAAATTAGAAGAAGAGAATTAGTATTGGTGGGAAGAGTAGGTAAGTACAGCAGTGGGAGATAGCATATTATGATTAAATGCCTACATTGAAACAGGGAGAAGTTTCAGTATTGATGCTGGTATAATACATCACAAACTTCTAGAACTATATTTATAAGACATATTTCATATCACATAAAATAGATAAAAGTTAGGAGGATTCCCTTTTATGAGGAAATTGCTAACGCTCTTAACAATTTTCCCATAGTCTTGGTAAATTAATTCACTGCCTAAAGACATGAAAACTGACTCAATGAAATGACACTCTAGGGTTCCATAGTCATTGCTAGTCCCACAAAATAGAAAAAGAAATAAGTCCTTTTCTAGCTGACAATTTCGTTAATTTAATCTTGCCCTCATCAGAGATGCCAACCTACATGCAACCTAAAGCCCATCTATTTCCCTCAGTTTTCTTCCACTGTGTTTCTTAAATAAACCTGGCCCAAACTCTGCACTGGCTGGTACTCAAGCACAGTGGATAGCTCCTCTGAGGAGACAAAAACAAGCAAATACGGCATGCTTTAGACAGGAAATGTGCACTCACTGAGATCATGGGTCCAGTATTATAAAACATACTCCTTATTGTCACTTCCATTTATTGCAGTTGTTTGCTTTATGTTGCTTTACGTGATGAACTTTTTGGGAGTAGACAGTATGCAAACCTATGTGTCTGTGTTAGCCAAAGGAAACAAGACCTTTATATACTATCTGAATAGCTGAGCTATTTTTATTAAAGAAAAAAAAAAAAAAAAAAAAAGTGTGCTGCTCCACACTACATTTCTTTCACTGTAAGAGATTAAAACAAGAAAGGGATTTGCTTTCCTTCTAAATTTAAGTTCATAAAGGAAGAGAGCTTAACATTGAGCTTTCAGGGCTCTGCCCATGAAGGTGCTTGTCCTGCAGGCTGTATCTCACCTCTTTGTTTAGAATCTCTTGACCTGCATTTCCTGCTCAAATCTCTCTTTCCAGAACTCATTAGCATTTCCAGCACCTTTTAAGACTCTGGGTCAAGGAGTTTCACTAATTGCTAAGTATGATAAAAAAACCTTAATTTTATTTGTTTTGAACCTGTTTTCTGGTCATTTAAGTTGGCATAGCTGGTTTTAATACCATGAGAAGTACCAGATAAAAGTAAGAGGTAAAACACCTAGAAACAGGACACTCATCAGATATGCACCGAACTGACTTTGGGAACTGCATATTCCTCTTACCTTGTTACATATTCTTTCCTCTTTGCTTCATTAATTATCTTCATGCCAGAAAATCAGAAGAGTGTGCATATTTTCTTCTGAACTAAAGTATCCTCTCTCATAACATCTGCCTCGCTTAAGGGATTTTCTCCAAGTTTATTGGATATCCCAATATACTTTATCAACAGGACCACCTTTACACATAGTTTTCATCAATTCCTTAAAATACTCTTCTTTTTTTGGTAAATAATTTTCATATCTTGTGATAGGCCAAAAAAGCTCATGGTTAATGGCAGATTTGGCAGGAACCCTAAAACAAGCTAGGAAGACGCCACCTGGAATAATAAGAACAATTTGGCTGCATTCATAGTTAAAAAGGAAAATTTTACTATTTTAGTAGCAAAATGTAACTCAGAAACTCACACTTTTGCCTGTGTTTTAAATTTTAGTTAATAAGAAAATAATTAGTTCATGTAGTAAAAGAGAAATTTTTGATAACATGTCCAAGGACAATTTAGTGCACAGAGAGACACTTGCAGTTTCTAATTTTCTGCCAGTACTTGAATGTGAGTGATATGCTTGCATGTGACATTTTTAAGGATCACTGGGTTTATCAACCTCCCAAAACAAGCCTTGTTAAGCAATGAGTGAGCTAAATAATTTTATAGTCTGTTGAGTCTTACTCTAACACTTTGAAAGAATAGCATTTTGAAAGAAGGAAGTATTTGGAAACAAAATAGAAGGGTGGGGGGAAGTGTTTTATCATTTTCTCCTGTAACTGAGAATCCCAAATCAAGAGTACTTAAAGAAAGAAATAGAGAGAGAAAGGGAGAAAAAAGCATGACTGTCACGCCTGCGTGAGAACCAGAATCTATGTCAAGTAGCCTTTTTAGGCCTTGGTACAGCTTAGACAAGATTGATTTGATTGTTGTGTCTGGGGATTCAGCCTGAGGAAAAAATAGAGAAAATGAAAGCATCCTTATTGATTAATCCATCTCCTTTTGTCTTTTGATTTAGAGGTTCAGTTTCAGAGTCTGCCTGGGATATACAAGGCATTTCAGAGAAGACTGCCTTGGTGAAGGTGAGCTGACAGCTGAGATGTATTTTTGATACACAGGTAGCTGAGAAATGAAAGACGCTGATCTGCACTTAAAGGAACATTATGTGCACTGGATTATAGAGCAAAGAAGTTGGTCTTTATGTCTGGTCGGTTTATTACAGTAGGATGAGCCAAAACAGTAGAAAGGCAAACAGTGACAAGGGGCTTATCTAATTTGCAAATTCAAGTTTAATTTAAACAGCAGAAACCTTAAATTATGATAATGTATTATTCAGATCACATGAACAATGGGGCAAATAGATCATTATCTCAAATACCGGTATGTTAAATACCACTATTAGGTAAAGCTGAGTCTCTTGGCAATGTGCTAAGACAATATATTCCTGATTTACTTATTGATATGTTAATTCTTCCCTAAAATTTTCAAAAATAAAGAACTTTGAGTCCTTGAGAAAGTTCAATGACTGAAATGTTATTCAAAAATCATGGCTACTGACATGCCCAACAGTTCAAAGATATAATTCATGTGAAGCCCTTCCTTAAGTGAGAGCCCACAATGTAAATATTAATGTTATCAATAAAAGAGCCTAAACATTCAGTATTACAGATTCTCAGGATGGTTTCAGCTGATGGTCAGATGGACCCATAAAGCCCTTTGCTACCTCAAGGCAAGCTTGCAAGGTGTAGTGTGTGCCTCTTCCCCCACAGATAGTCTCTGCGAGAAGCATCTCAGGATACTCACATGCATATCAGGCATCAGAAACAAAGCAATGCCCCAGATGAGCAGAATTTTTCTGGAAGAAATCAGACTGCCAGTGTTCAGAGAAATGTGTTAAACAAAATTCAGATAAAGCCTTTCACCAGGATTTTTTTATTTAAGTCATAAAACCCCTAGATCATTCTCTCCTACCTTCTGCCTGAACAAAACAGATAAGCTTTCTGTCTTACAGCACTCAGATACCAAGACATTAAACAGCTCTTAGAAAAGACTCATAATGTGTCAAGGCATTGTAGGATTCTGTTCAGCTGTAAAATTAAAACTGGGAGATAAAGTAAAATACTTGATATGATAAAGTACTGATGCTCACAGTGGCCTTTGCTAAGCATGTGTTCGTGTGTGTTCACAAGCAATATATCATATTGCCCATGCAGAAACAGACAGATTTAATCTTGTTCAGGCATAATAGCAAAATTCGAGAGAAATGAGGCAAAATTAATTTTCTCTTTTCCACTGGATCATTCTGTCACATTTTTGTGAAACAATATTCACTCTCAGATTCAACTAAAATATCTGATTTCTTACATGTGCAGAAGCTAACTTGTGCATATTGTTTCCTCTTTCTTCCCTCCAAAACAGACAAGAAAATAAGAAAAAAATCCAAGGTCTCTCAGAATCGTATCATACACGCAGACTTTCTTAAAGTATTCATTCAGCCAGAAAATCAAGCGGTGATTCCAAATTATTTGGAATTTTTTCCCCCCCTTACATGTTACTTTGAGCCTCATGTGCGTTCTTTGTCTCACTTCAACCTCGTGCTTTCTTTCCTTTACTTCTGACCCGTTATCTCTTCTCTTTTTCTCTCAGTACTGCCTTTTCTGGGATGGTCTAAGGCTCATTGTGCTTGGGTCAATAATATGGCAATTTTAGTCTTAGGAAAAGTTGCTGAGCATGAAGCTTAAGGGAATGGGAAATACCTCCCAATTCATGTTACAATCAATCAAAAAGACTCTATAGTGGAAGAAAAGATTATTTTTTTATGAGTATCCTGACACAAAATTTCAGAATATATGAACATATTAGAGGTCTTTAAAACTGCATGGACACATATGTATCATCTGTAATTATCTCATAATATAAAGCTAGATATATCACTTTTGTTCACAAAAAAGCTGTCTGTCAATCTCAATTAAATATACAAAAGTAGGTCTTTTCAGTGAGGAAGTATTTTTAATTACTGCATTTTCCAGTTTAACTGCACTTCTGAGTTGCTAAAATAGCTACTGCACATGTCTGAGTAAAGAAATTAATCCAGCTCATTCTGGACTTTGACCTACATCCATACACTATTGATAAAAAGAAGCCCGAATTACAAGAGTCATAAGAGGTTCATACCAGGGCCAACATAGAATGTTAGCTTTTTTTTTTCCTAGTTGCCTCAGAGTAGCAGCTCTTTAAAACTGGCTGTGAACTACATTGCAGTTACAACTCTTGTTACCCAGAGAAATCAGGATGTTTGCCTTCACGTTCTAACACACAGCCTGCTGCATTCAGTGTGACTTCCTCCTCAACTGCCAGCCTAGACACATCACCTGAACATAAATGATTAATGCTAGAAGTGAAGACTTTTATGTCTGATTACCTGTCACAATTTATTGGTAATTCTTTCTCTAACATCTAGGTCTGATTCATCTTTCATGTAAATACGGAGAAGCTTTATCAAGTTAACAGAGTGAAATTCAGTGAAAACTGTGGCAAGTGAGAGCCCCTCATTTTAAATTTGCAGATCTCTGAAGGCAACAGTGCAGGGTAAGATGGCTTTACACTGCACTTACTTTAGACCCATTTAATTGATATCAGACTATAAAAATGGGTCTCAAAACCTGCAAAACTATATTGATACTTTATATGTGAAACTCTTATTTTTGAGTGCCAATAAATCCTGATATATTTAAAAGCCTCATCCTTTAACAATTTTCATAAAGCATATATCACAAATGACCTCTATAAAAAGGTGCTAAATGTAGTAATAGCACTATCTAAAGAACAGCATCAGCAGTTTTAAAATCTGAGCTTTTCATATTCATGTTCTCAAGATATGAAGACATACTAGTCTCAGAATAAACTCAATTTGTATCATCAAAGCTTATATAAATACATATCACAAAGCACTGGAAATTTCAATCTATGATAGCTAGATAACAGTTCCACAAGATACCAAAAATGCAAGTGTCTTTAAGGATTTAGCTCAATTACTATTAAAGCAAGAAGAGTTAAGCACTTGCAAGAGGATTTTTTTGTTTTGGCAGGGCTAAGCATTTTACTGTTGTAAGGACGCAAAAAACAACCTGACTGGAATAGTTCCTGGCCAATGTAAATCAAAGGATCTCCACTGACTTCAAAAGAATGTGTGGATTTACATTACTTGGAGAGCTGTCTATTTGTTCGCGCTTTCAGATTAAATGTCATTACTATTATTAGGAAAAGGTCAAACCAAGTGTCTATGTTATAAAACAAAAATCTAAACAACCATTCAAGGCTAAAACACATGTTAATGAGAAGTGCCCTCTTTTACCACTCACAGTTTAACTTTCAGAACTAGGCACCTGAAATATTGGTCTTAACAAATCTTCTGAATGCTTCTTCAGAGAATAAGGCAAACATTTCTCTCATTTTGAAGAAATGTGCTTATTATTCTGGTTGTGATTTTAATGTAGATGCCGTGCTGCTGCTTCCATGTCAAGTTTTTGGGTGTGGAATCTTTTTGAACTTTTATGATAAATTTGTCTTAACAGAACTGCATTAAAAAATACTTATGTAACAAGTATAAAAAAAGCTTATAAATTAAATATCTGAAGTTCATGGTCAGTTCTTTATTCCATCCCTTGAACTCCTAGTAAGTTTCATAAAATCTTGGTTGTACTGTTATCTAACCACTGTGTGCCCCACATTCCTACCGACAAGTCCCAGTAGTGGAGGTATTCAAACCACTTAACTTTGGCAAATAATTTGATTCCAAGTCGATGGCCTTGTGACGAAAGAAGAACTTACAGGGAGTTATTCAGAGTATTTGGGTTAGGAACTTAAGCACTACTCAAATAGTCCTTTCCATAATGACTGCATTTCTATCACTGGGCAGGAACAAATTGCTTGTGTCAAAACACAACTCAAGACTTCCATCAGCCTCATTTCCAAATGGGGAGCCACAAAATAGATCTGTCTGCATTTTTACCACCGTCAGATTATCTAAAAAAATTACTAACCCTTTTAACACATATCTAATTTGCTTGCTTTGACTTGTGGGTGGTTGTGGGGACAATGTGAAAATGAAGTATTGGAAAGGAAAGGGTAAGAAGCCTATTTAAACGAACTGATTACACTTTTCCTGTGAACACTGCAGGCAGGGGAATAAGAAAAATACTAATCTAATTTTATAGTCATACTGAAAGACATTTAGCATGTTCTGGGCTTTTCTAGGAAAAAAAAAAAATGACTACTAACAAAAAAAAGTGGGGGTTTTATTTTTGATTTTTTTTACCAGATTTATGCTGGTAACCCAGGTATCTACATATATAGCAGAGGAGCTACAGGGAACCTGTACTGTTCTGGAACCACATCAGTATACAAAGTGAAGCCAACTAAAATGGCATTAAACATTTATGTTGAGGGATTTGAATCACCCCCTTTATATGGAATGCTTACAACAAAGAAAAAATTCAGGAGCCAGAACTAGGTAGCCTGTATCCTGCATGCTGTGATGTAAGCTACACTTTTATACACTAGACATGGCATTGAGATTCTAAGTTGTCCTCTGAAAATGTATCACTTGACAGTGAAATCTTATTTACAGCCAGGAGTTGGAGAAGCCATGTAAAATTTTGTTTTGTTTACTTTTTTTATTAACTGCATGTAAATGATATTCAAACAGCTTACCCTCCCAGCATAATGCATAACAGTGAAGGTGGAGCCCAGATCCTTTGGGGCAAGGTTACCATTTCCATCTTTCGTGGAGGAATAGACTGTATTTGTGTCTGATGTATCCAGGTAAGACTGAATGCGTTTAGAAAGACTCTGTTCCACTGACCAAATAGATTGGCTTTCTTCATCCAGCATTGACAAAAAGCCTGATGGCTTCTGAAATGAAAAATAGATTTGTCTCATTTTATACAGGAGCAATAGAATTTCAGTTCTTCCTTGTAGAGTAACACAGCTTGTAATTTAGTAAACAGAAACATAAATCACCTCAAAAACAAAGGAAAAATATAAAAGATTAAAATATTTTTTTAAGTGTTCAAGGCATGTTCTTCTATAGGAAATGTAGGGAACAGTATTTCAGTTGCCAAAAATGGTCACTATTGACAATCTTTTAGAAACTGATTGTGTTACTTGCTTCTTAGAAGTTGTACTCCAGAAACAAGTTTCAGGCACTAAAGAAACTGTCAGGCTCACAAAAGAGCCTTGTCAGTCCTACGGCAGCTCAGTCACCATGCCACGGTGCACAGATGCTACACATGAATCAGTACAGGCAGGGAGTTTCTGTTGCATCTTCCTCAGCCCTGAACTGTTAGTGAACTCTGTGAGCCACTGAGCTGTGGCCTCTTTGACCTGTAACCATGTCTGAAGATTCATAAATTGGAAAATGCAAGGAAAAGTTTGTATTTGTCTAACATGCACAGACTGTGAATAAACATACATGGTGTAAAATGGATCTGGAAACTACCTGAAAGAAAAAATCCAAGGCTGCAGTATGGTTACCAGGAGAATACATCGTTTCCATGGCAACTCCCTCTTGTACACATTCTGCTTGCTCTTGTAGGAAAAGCACCTCATTGATGTACTGGTGTATCTTCTCATTGGTCATGTTGACACACAGCTATTGTAAAATGAAAAGAAAATGAGTATTAGACATTTACTGGATAACTCATTGATGTAGGTTTTACTGCATGTCTAATATTGAATTTGATGAAATGTCAATCCACAATATGTTACCTCTCGGTAGGCCACAGATTTGGGAAGACCCAAGGGAAATTTAGATTTTAACAGCTATTACTATTAAATTGGGAATACACAGTTTTCTGCCTGAACAGTTCATTGTGCATTCCACATAAGAGTTATCAAATATCAGCATTATCAAATACAGAGCAAATTTACACTAATTCCATTGAATAAAGTAGGATAACTCTACATATAAATGGTTAAATTTAATATTCTTCTGCTTTTTTGTATTCAGGAAGGTTATATAAATACAATGTGTTTTTAGGAAAAAAAACCCCTACGAATTTAAGATCCTGAGTCTATAGTTCAGTGCTAGAAAAGACAAAATTGTTTCCACATATAATGTCACTGAAGTCTAAAGCAGTCTCTGAAGAACTCATTGTGTTTTACCAAAATACATAAAACACCTAGGGACATTTTACTAGATGTTGCTCTCCATTTTATAGATATTCTGAGGGAAGGCTAGCAAGAAAATGGTGTTACATAGAAAAGTTCAAAGTTTGGAGAGATAAATAGTGTAGAAGCTCCTCAAATATTTTCTCTGATTGCCTTATAGGATGTAAAACAATAGATTCACAGAAATCTATTTTCAATTAAAAACAGGTGGGAATTGTATCAGCTTGTTTGTGTGCTTTTGTATTTTATTCAAAGCTCACCTGCAAAAACAAGTAAATATTTAAAATCTTGTGGAATAAACGTTTTAACTGCTTTTTTGGCATTAAAGTGGAAATTTTAGTTGAAAATTTGAAAACCTCCTCTAATCCTACATTAACTATGACTAAGAAATTAAGAAAACAGAAACTCCTAAAAGGGTGGAAGAACACTTCATATGAGGAATGATACAAGGAATGCCTGCATGCATTTTCTTTTCAGTCTAAACCAGTCTCATATTTGTATTGGCCAGCCATTAACTGTATCTTCCATTAACAAAGCGTGCAAAAGCAATGGCACCAGCAAGTCATATTAAAAGGTATGAAATATTTAGATCAATCCTAAAATTACATGGAAGAGAAACCAATTAATGTGTAAGAGTTGCCTGAATTTTCCATTAACACCTCTTGTTAGTATAGCCAACTTGTACTTGCTATACAATGCAATGGGCTAGTGTGAAAAACAGCAAGAAGAAATGAGACAAAGCTCATTTTACAACCAAACATCTACTATTAACTGTCTTTACTAATGCATGACAGTGCAGACAAAAGACAGCCTCGAATAAAACCAGTATTTCTTTTCAAGTGGGATTTATAAACCTTCCGATTGTTATCTAGTTTTATTAACAATAGAAATATACACCTGACTTCCAGTACCTACTTATTTTGTGGAAAAGACAGCTTTTTTAACTCTGTGCAGGCAAAATATGTTTTACTGATCAATTCTGGAATTCCAATTACAAAATCTTTCCAGGAGCTTGTAAAAATTATTTTATAAGGCAGACAAGCTTATACTTTGCAGGATATGGTAAAGCCTTAAAATGATGCATGCTGTATATATTTTTATTTGCAGGTGACTTATTTAGAGAATGAGGTCATTCAACATTACAAAGGTGTATTCTACAATAAGAAAAGCTGTCAAAATCTCTATAAACTTAAGCTGACTTTTTATCATGAGCCAGTCCCTTCAAATTCATTTAAAAAAAAAGGAAGTGTTTGAGAACCTAACTGCAGCAAAATTACTGAACTACACAATTTGAGACGAAGGAAAGATTGTCTTAGACACATCTTCAAAAGATCTGATAAATAGCATTGGTTTTAAGTAGAAAAATAAAAGGAATAATATTTTGTTGAAAAATTCATACATAGCATGATTGGATGGCAAAGAAAAAACAAATTTTTAAATTCTACCAACCAGTGTATTATGGCATGCACTGGGGTGCTTCCTAGCAACGTAAACAACACCGTCACCCGGACTGGCAGGCACGCCACAGTGCCACTAAGGTACTGCAGACCAGAGCAGAAAGGCAGCTCAAGCACTTGCACAAACTGCAAACTGCTCCAAAGCTGCTCTCTCAAGCAGTGGCTGAGAGAACAGCTCTGCAGAACGAGAACCAGGAGACCAGCCAGGGACTGCTGGAAAGCAAGACATTCTGATCAGATCTTTCTCCATTTCCATGTTTTATACAACATGCTGGGAAAAGGTAATAAAATGTTTCAAATTAAAAGCTTGACACAGGTTGACATAATAGTTAAAGTAGCTGAAATGTAGAAATGGGATGAATATGAACTAAACTAGCTTTGCGAACCCAAATTCTTTTGTTTCATATCTTCTAAGTATTATATAAAACAGTGATGTACTTTCTGTCCAAAGATTTGAAAAGTTCATAGAATTACATTTTTTCAAATATGCATTTAACTGTACTCATGTAAATTCAATGGAAATATAACAGTAACTAAAAAGAAAAAAAAAGCCTCAAATAAATTTTTACCTAAAACAAATATTTGGAGAATATCTTTAAGAACTGTATTTGCTTTATCTAGCAGCATTACTCAACATTACCTACAACATTTTTGTCATTAATCATTGTTAAACTGTTCTTGATATGCATCTCACGGGCTCTATACTATGTCTTCTAAGTATTTCTCTTTCTACCAGTCTTTTTTACCTTAACTCACTATCATGTCTCAGTGAAAATAAACACACCATATATTTGTCCAAGTCTTCTCTAAGAAGTCCTTTTAGAATATTATTAGAAGAAAAAATTATTCTTGTTCAAGTATTTAAAACAAACAAACAAAAAAAACAAACTAAAACCAACCACAACTTGCAGCACCATCCAAATTGTAGATTTTGGAAAATAACAGAGTGGCATTTGGCAAAAGCAGTAAGTATTCATCACATTAGACAGTGTTAGCTTGATCTCTCCTTTTACCACATTTGACCAGTTAGTACCACTAAGTACACTCCAAATTAAAATTTAGGCAGAATACCAAAACTGTACTGTGCTCTGAAGACAGAAAAGCACCCATGACTAGTGACATTTTCCTGCTCTTCACTCTGTTCACTTTTCCTGCTCTTAGACCTATTTGAAAAAGTCATTACCAAAAAAGGAAATTTGAGGAAAGAAAACTTGGTACTGTCATTCAGTGAGGAAAAGATGGATGCAAAGACCCTTTGGAAAGCTCATTTACATCCTTTGGTCATGGAGAAGGATTAACTCTCCCAAGGAATGTGTATTCAGAGCATGGAGTAAAGCTTACAGCTGCCATTTCAACACATCTATCAGGCCCTAATTTATGGGCTGAGATGATGAAGCTACAATGTCAAATGTAATTTGCAAGGAAGTGCCCTAGCATTTCTCAAAAATGTAATTTCTAAGATAATGAAACACAGAATCATCATTTTTCTGAGGTTGAACTCAGAAAATATTTTTAAACCTAAGCTCGACACTCACTTATTTTTCAGGAGTATCTTGAATGCTGTTCCCCTTTGTATCTGCTACCCAAACATTTCCAAATCCTTTTCTTTATGTATAGTACCCATCGGAATATTTCTAAGGTATTTATTGCAAAGTCAGAACCATTGTATTTCTTCTTTTGCATTTTAGGGCTAATAGGATCTAACACAAATTTCTTGTTCTCCATGCAGCTCCAACACAAATTCAGACATAGTCCTTCTACCTCTGTCAGAAGATCTTTAATTCACCAGGACTCGGTGTCATTTCTGGGATCAATTGCCATTAGCTGATCTGTGTTCCTCAAATAACATAAAAGAGAAGCTGGTGCTATGTTAAAACTTTACTACAGGTAGGTGTCACCTGAGAAACCTTCCACAAAGGAGGGTCTGAAGCACCCCTCAAAAAAGAGACAATTTCAAGAAAAAGTGGAATAATTCCCCACCTGTTTTCGTAAATAGGAAAGTACTAAACAAACAAACATACAAACAAACATACAAACAAACATGGTCACAACAATCTTTCCTTGAAAGAGTTTGGAATTGTTCTGAAACTGAAATAAAAAATAAAAAAAATCACTCATAATGCTGGCCAGAAACTAACTACTATGGGACAAAAAAGGATGCTACTGTGGAAAAGCAAGATGTCAATTAAATGTTGTTGTGCAGTATTTCACCAATCACAAACTGAACTGAGCTGGGAATCCCAATTTGAGATAAATTATTTTATTTTTGGCTACAAAGTGTCTACTGTAAAAGAATAAAGAAAAAAAATAATTATTTTAATGTTAGGTATATGATAAGCCAGCTTTAAATTCAAGTAACACTAGTCTTCCAGTTGCTGGCTGGAATACTGGACAGAAAATAATGTCCTGCATAAATGGAAAAAGATGTGTGCATTGGGAAGGAAAGGAGACCAAAGAGACTAAGGAGGAAGAGGAAGGAGTACACCATGACAAAGGCCATGAAGAATGTAAGATCCTCAGGAACTAGACTGAGGAAGAAAGTAAAACACAGGATTGCCAGGCCCCTGAGGGAAGGGATAGACTTTTACAGCCCTGCTCAGCTTTTCCAGGGGTCCCCACCAACTCCTTGCCAATGGGCCCAGGCCCAGTCCCAGGTGATGCCATGGCAGTGTCAGCTTCCAGCTCTTTCTCCAACTGTTTGTGACAGGGTCCCAGCCCCATCTGGCTGCTTGGCATGTCAGGGCTGCTGATGGGCGCTGTTACTGGCCCTGGCTCTGTCCACCATGGTCCAGAGATGCTGCCCATCAGGGAGGGCATGGCCATCCTCTGGGTCCTCCTGTTGCCTGGCTCCCTGGTGCCAAGCATCAGCTGGTTCTCGTTGCTCCACAACAAGGATGTTAAAACCTTCCTGTGTGTGGAGGCTAGCAAAACTCTGACTTAAAAATAACACATGATATTTCCTTGTTGAAGAGTGAATTAACATTGTAAGTACTGCCCATCATCCTATGGGGAATAAGGAGTACTCCAGCACAGGGAACTGCAGTGGAAGGTTCTGCATTAAGTCCCTACCTAGTAACAGCTCAGTGTGGACCAGCAGCTGCATATTCCACAGAGGCAAACAGGACCATTGATCTATGCTCTGCACAGGCAAAACCAAAGAAGGTTGATTTCTTCAGCATAAAAGAAATCTTGAAATGCTCTTTCAAACTATCCAAATGCAGAAACCCGACTGTGTGTCCCTTCATCAACTATCACTGAGACTGCAATGACTGTAGAAAAGTTAAGTCATGTGACTTAAGTCTCTTCATATCCATCCATCTACAAAACAGGCAGCATGACCTTGCATTTGGACAGCTAGAAGCAGTCTAATGGCTGAGACAATTAAATTTAATGTGAAATAATCTGTTATGGTTGTTTTGTCTAGGAAATATTATATGGCAGAAATGTAGTGTCAGCAGAGTGAACCATAGAAATAACATGCAGAAAAGTTAAAATCTACCATACTTAACAATAATAAACATAAGTGAAAATTCCAAAACAGCTGGGTCCTACGACCTCTTCTGCTTCACCATAGTGACTCTGAAGTGGAGTCCTGAGAGGGGCAGGAAATGCTCTCTGCTCTCAGAGCCAGCTGACTCCTGTTGCAGGAGATGTGCTGCAACAAGCTGCCATGGAAGCTGTGCCCCTCCCAGAGCTATACTGCATCACACAGATAATGTGCATGTACTTTAATGGGTATGGAGTTGAATGGGGGAGTCAAGAGACACTTGACTGCTCCAGTGACCTGTAGTACTAGTTTAGATAAATCACTTATATTTCCTAAGAAAAGAATAATATATACATACTTTCCTCTGCAAAACTTAAGAAGCCTACAGAGGTAAAATACCATGCAAGAGCTAAACATATAATTTAGCAAGAACTAAATACTTTCTTCACTTTATCACTTGAATTATATATTGGACAGAAAAGACTATTAGTGCCAATTTTACTTTATTGCGTTATTGTTCTCTATGATGAATCTACAAGTACAGACTTCCATTTCTGTAGAAAGACTTGACTTTCAGCAGGGGGAAGAAAAGCTACTCTTACTTACTCTGGTTCTTCTGCTATAACACAGTTTTCTTAGAAACAACTGGGGCAAAATGGTACAGGCGACTATCCGTCCTGCTTATTGCTTGTTATATTCATCGGTCATGAGTTTGTTCAGTCTGTGGTCAAAAATATACTGTCATAAGTATGAAGATTGTAGCATTCCTTGACTGTACTATTTGGAGTTGTGCTCTTAAGGAGCCATGAATAAGATCTAACCTAGTTTTAAATTCTACTAGAAGAGAAGTAGATATCTTCTAGTTTTAAAGGGGTGCAGAATAAACTGTAAACAAATACAGTCCCCCTCAAACAGGGAAGCCTGAGAAAACATTGAACACTGGAAACTGCCATTGATATTTTTGGTAGAGTGCTAGTATTTCCTGAAATGACCACAAAATGAAGGCCATTTCTCTACAGAATTGGAAAGAGAAATTGTGCTCACTTCTGACCATGTTCCAGTGCGGCTGTATAGAAAGCTGTTTTGGCAGAGCAGGTATGCAGCTGCTCCAGGAAAATGCTGTTCCCAAGCTAATGATCACTTCTAGGAAGTGATTGTAAACTGTAATTGGGGTGAGCTAAAAGTGAACTGTAGTCATTTACCGTAGCTCAGCTGATGAGCAGTAAAAGCAGTAACTTCCTGGTAATTCGGAAGTTTTCAGTCTTTATTGAGCAATGACTCCTTCAGACTGTGACTTCTAAAAACATTGTTCCCCGTCTTTCAGCTTTTAAATTTCATACCAAAAATCAGAACTCACCTCACTATTGCTTATTCCACACACTTTTTTACTTTTATCTTAGAACTACATGTCCCATTTTTGCTCTTATAACTTATCACATATGTTCTATACAATAAAGGCTTAGCAACGCTCACCAAGTACAAGGAAAACTGAACACTTAATTAATAATGTTTTTGACTTCTAATGCCTTCTTTTTTGCAATGGTCTATAAAAGTTTTCTCTCCACAAGCTGTCAGTCACATCACTTTGCCTGTACAATTTATCAGGTTCATTGTGTAGGCATAATTCATCTTACTTTTCTAGTCGTTTGACAGCTGTCTTCCCTTGCATTGCTCATGAGTTGTTCCTAGACCAATTCTTCATTTGACTTTGATATTTCAATATTCTAATGCCTTGTCATTCCAAAACAAACACTGGAGTAAACAAGTTATTCTACCTGGTTTGTCCATCTCTGTTTGCCTGAACCATCTTCAAACACAGTTTATTAAAACTGGCATGTGATTTACTATCTTATTGCTCTCTTAATCATGATATTAAACTGTCTATCTACCAGCCTGATATAAAGCACCAGAAAGATTCACAGAGCTACGTGGAATGTCCCCAGTTCTGGGCAATCAAGGGGTTTTAATTTTTATTGAAAACACTCACAATTATTTTTCTAAGAAAGCAGGAAAACAGATATCACAAAGAATGCCCTATCATACACTAATTTGAAAAAAGAAAAAGGTTCCTATTCCATAAAATTACCTTTCTAATGCCATTTTAAAATATGCTAATCTAAATGTGATTAAAAAATAATTTTTATGGCCCCACCACTGTCTGGCTGTAACATTTAGTGCTAACATTCGGCAATCACAGGGCTTGACACTGGGCGTGTTTGCAGACATGATGCAATGTTTTGCACGAGGAGCCTATCCCGGCTACCAAGACTGTTTATTGTAATGGTTAACGAGCCCAGGCAGGACTCTGAAAGAGGCTAGACAGCTAGAGACCTCCAGCTTTGAAGTTCAGGCTTTTTGGGGTAAGTCGGCATGATTAGTTTGTATCACATGGTGATACAAACGGCTTCTCTTCACTGATGCTACAACCTATCACTTCAGGAATTAGGAATGTTAATTACATCATGGAGTTCATATAAAAAACTCTCTACTTTGTCTTTTCAGGAATGCAGTTAAGTAGGTACTGAGATAATGACTCAGAATATTACTTAATATTATTCAACAAAATGCATTCAGTCCAGGTGAAGGGACAGTAAGTGTCTCTGGAAATATATTTATTTATGAAAAATAAAATAGAAATGCAAATTTGACTTTGAAATTATCATGATTTCTATGCAGAAATCATAAATTCATTTTAAGTAATTTTTCTTAGATCTTGTATTTTCTCTTCAAGCATCTTCTGCGGTTACTAAGCAGAAAATTACTTAGCTCTGAAAATACAATTCATAGTATTTCATGATGTCAATTGCAGATCTTTTATGAGTTTCATGACAAAAAAGCAATGCACAACAGAGTCAAAGAAAAATAACCAGTAAGTCCCAAGATGAACCCCTCTTTTTTGAGAAGCGTTTAAATTGCATAGAATATTTTATTATTATTAATCAGGAGGCTTACGGTTTTGTTTTTTTCATACACTCAGCCTGTTAAAATGTTTTTAATTTTTCACTTTATATTTTCTCCCAAAGCCAGCATTCACAATGAGTAAATGCCTAGGAATATTGGTACACATCAACAGTCCTTAATCCAGCAGATGTTCAAGCAAGGTAGAACTGTAACAGCAAAAAGAATTTTGTGAAAGGGAAACTAGAATTTATTTTATTGCCTTCTTACATGCTCTTTTGAAGGTTCAGGTAAACCCATAATGTGCTTTCCAATATTTGGAAACTGGGTAGCAATGTAAACATGCTATACAAGCTGAACTAATGTGGCTCTATGACTTCTGTTTCACTAGAAAGAGGAAGTTGAGCCATAAAACAATGGACTGACTGGGACAAAGAGGCAAATCCTGATTTCAAACAATAACAAGTCATTTGCTGCTGATGATGCCTTCTCGATTCTTTTCTATGCTTTTTTTGTTCTATGCTTTGATTTTCTTCCACTGCACTACAGAATGAATGAACAACTGAACTACAACTTAAACACCTCTTTGAGAGTGTTGTATAGAGTCACTAATGCTGTCTGAAATATGTAATTCACAAGAGCTCTGGTGTTCAGTGACTAATGTTGAAGGTAGGCAAACATCTTAAAGAAACTTTGATATTTAAAAGGATTTTAAAGCATTAAGTGGCATAAATTTCAATTTATTTTCCATGGATGCAATACAATTTTTTGTAAAGTCACACAGAGGTGAATCTGCCAGTAATGGCACTTAGCATAATGCAGCATTTTCATTTCATTTTTTCTCCAAGGCATCTGAAGACCTCTTGCTCTTTCTTCCAATTCAGTGTATTCTCCTTGTACTCACTGATGTAGTTGAAGTATAACTTCCACAAGCATGAAAATAAACAACACTATTTCCCTCAGATTTTCTTTCAGTGCTGATACTACCCCTCTGCAAAATCACAATAGATATTTACTATATTATTTTAAAATTGTCAACAAGACAAAACCCAGTATATAATTCATGCACATATAGGTATAATGGGAAAAAATATTTTAAGAGAAAATTTTCACTTTCATGTATATTTGTATTCTGATCAAAACTGGTCAATTAGAGAATTAACAACAGGTACAGTAAATTCAGCAAAACATCCACACTTGCCTGTTCAAAAGTATTCTTTTGAAATTCTTCAAATCCAAAAATATCTAATACTCCAATTTCAAACACCTGGTCACTGGGAAAAAAAAAAAAGATATTACAGATAATAAGAATTCAAGCAAGTGAATAATACATCTGTTGTTTCTCACAGAAGTATTTCTGTTCTAGGACAAAAGCAGGCTGTATTTCAAAAACATGGATGAAATACACAAGCAGGCCATGTATAGAACAGAATCAAAATTCTACTCACCAACCTGTTATGCTGAACAGAAATAAAAAAGCAGGGTTCAAGATTACTTTAGCAGCCATGCTAAAAACTGTATTTGGAAGAGAAGGAAAAAATCTTAACTTCCTTAAAGTCCAGTTTCTAAGGCGATAGGTACCCATTTTCTGACATCAGGGGTAACCATTTCAGAGAAGTTTCAAAAATGCCTGGTTGCACTCAGTTATTCTTTCCCGTTTGTATTTCTTTGGCAGCCAGAATTGCTTCTACAAAATGTACTTCAAGGGAAACCTGTTAAGCACAAGTCCTTTCTGTGTCAGCATCAGGTAGAATTTTTGGGCTCAGGCTGCCCAAGAGGTTACATGTCCCAGGGGAAAGGACAGCCAGCGGTCAGGCCTGAAGAAGGCAGATGTTTCCTCTCTGTACATATAAAAGAATACTTGCTGACATTGCATCTAATATGTTGTGTGTCACTGCATGCGTTCAGGGAAGGGATTTTCTTGTGGCCAAGTGGAAGGATCACAGTAGAGCAGTCAGCTAGGATTTGAACAGGAGAAATGGGAAAAGGACAGAGGTGTTATTATCCTGTACTTGCGTGGGACTGGGTCATTGTAAACCTGATCTGGAGAGAAAACTAAATTCACTGCAGTGAGCAAAACTAGTATTTTGGGACATTCTGTTGCCTACTTTGCAACGATAATATTGCAGGCTGCTGGTTCTGAGATCCTTCCATAGTTTTTTTTCTCCATATTCTAAGTTTCCTATATGTCTAAATCTCTGTGCATATCAGGCTATAGATGTAAAGGAGAAAAAGGTGAACCACTGTTGAAATACAGGAATATAGTTCCATTGCAGCCATTGTAACCCCTACCACGTCATTAGATGAGGATCCAGCCCTCAAAATAAATTCCTATATAGGAAACTAACAAAATAAAATCATTTGAAAAAAATGCATATTATAAAACAAGCTGGGAAAAACAATCCTCAGGGGCAAGCAGGAGCCTTTTTCAGAAATCATGCCCAAGAAGTTTGTCTTCATTTCAAAAGCACACTAGTTCAATGCACTACTGATTGTCACAGGACTAGCTGTGTGCATAAATGTCAGACAGAGATTGTTACATAATAAATCTAGTCCAGAATGGCTTTGTTGGGCAGCAGAGGTTATCAGGAGGTCGATTAGCCTCCAAGAGAATTTCTACAAGAAAAAGCATAAAGCTATATCACCACCTCCATCTCTAGCAATGAGTGCAATTTAAATTGGGTTTTAAAATGTAAGCCTCATTCACAACTGCTGCTGATTAGAGATGGAGGGTGTATATTCCTTGTCACGATGTGTTTTCAACAAAACCTTTTCATTTCAAGAAAGAAGAATTAAATGTTTAAAAACAAACTACCTCAGAGAAACTAGTATTGAAAATCCAGAATTACCATATTATTTAAACAGGTTTTGGAAAAAAAAGAGAAGCTTGAAATTTCAGAATACTTGATAGGTTTTCACTCTTTGTTTTTTTTTTTTTTTCATTTGTATATAGCCTTCCTTGTAGGAAGGCAAAACATGAACTGCTATGTAACATTGTACAACAGCTGAAATATTGCATTATAGTTCACAATTTTTAAGAACTACTTAACACAGAACAGCTTATCCCTTCTCTTTCTGATTCAATTAATAGATTTGAGACAGGATGGTTTACATCCCAGTTGAGTCCATGACTGTTATTTTGTCAAATTAGTCTCTCTTACTTTCCCTCAAGGAATATATAAACATTTGCATAAGGAAAAGACCAATACAAACTGACTTAATAAATTATTAAAAGTCAGGCAAAACAGGAACCTGGTCCTACGTTCCAAAATTCGGGGTAAAAGCCTTAGCAGACAGCTTATTGCCTACCTCAAACAACATTCTGTATCAAAACTGTGATATTTGTGAGAAATATCCTGGCTTGCTGGAGATGCATTTGTTGACAGAAAAACATGTAGTCTCAGTGTTTCTATGAACTCCTCTTGATAATTTTGGTCTAGTGTTATTAGGAGATGCACACAGCACATTAAAAGAGCTGGAGGTTTTACATAATTAATATCTTGCCTAGGGGGCAAGTATAACAGAGCTAGGCTTTGTATCCTCTACAACAGCGACATTTTACTGTTACATTGTGCTATTTATGTGCAAAATCTCTACAACCATGATAGTAATCTTCTGTATTAGATTATTGCTCAGATTTTGAAAACTAAGTAACAACTGACAGCACAACATCCAAATTAAAAGCACTGCTTTATATATGACTGCAAATTACTTTGCTTTTTAAATCTTTCTTCTTGTCTTTCTTTTTTTCATACCACTTTTCTTGCCAGAAGGAAGTTCCCTATATGTTTTTACTGGCTAGCTGTCAATCATATTAATTCCAGCAAAATTACTTTCCTTAAATAATCATACCAGAGATTCCCAAGGCAAAATAAAGCATGAATGGTTCCATGTTTACAAATGAAAGGGCATGTCACTAGTGTCTAAAAGAAAAAATATTAGAAAAAATCACTTTTTGTTCTGAAAGATTTCCTTATTTTATTATTTTATCGTTATTAACCATCACTGACACATTTCTTCATTATGTTTCAGATATTTAATATTTACTATGTATAACTAAAACAACTGTAGTTTTACTGGGGACTGAGACTTTGATTTCAAGTTTGACAATACTTCCCAGAATAGAAACTAGAAAAAAAGGAATTTGCTGCGTGAAGATGTTTGAAGAACTTTATCTCTTATACCAGCACACAGGTGTGAATACTTAAAAACAAGCATGGATGTTCACTATAAATAATTTTGGTTTTCTAATTCACACAACAGCATTTCAGCTTACAATGTTTTTCAATGTCTCCAGTTTTTCCTTTTTTCCTCAGAACATCTCTGTAAAGATACCCTTATAGACTAGAAATACCTTTTTGATCTGGTACACTTAACAATTGTATTATAAAGAAACTACATAAAAAATCCTGGCAACTCCTGAAAACAATACACATACAGAAGACATCCTGTCTGATAATTACCACCTTGGCAGAGATCTTGCCATTCATCAAGAGATGCTCTTGAACCATTTGCCATTCCTGGCAAGGCAAACAGGACTCCCTTTACAATATGTCTGACCCAGTGCTGCAGACGAACCTACAGAACATTATTTGTTCACTTTTTTTCCATCCCAGATGGTTCTTAGCTCCAAAATCAGTAGGGTTCATTCCTTTTGTTATCTTTTGCAATCTGCCAGAATAAAGCAGTGAGATGAATCTGTTGTGGGAGGGTGATCTAACGTGCCTTTTCACCTGCCCAAGATACAACAGATTTTGCACTTCCTCCAACTTCTGCCAGTAATGAGGTAGGCTTATGTCTGATCTTGATAAACTGGAAGTGATACTGATTAATGAGGAAATATTTCTCTGATTATATGAAGCATATAGTCTAGCCTTCAAATGAGGTCCCTCAGAATCCTAATTAAGAAGCTCTCAGTTTTCCCAGGGGAACAGATTATACCTGTTGTCACAAACACAGTTCTTGAAGGGAATAGGCTGAATGCCTCCAGTTGGATATGTTCATCCCAAACAATTACTAAACAAAACTAGTTTCTGAAACTTTTGAGGGAGATTTTTCAATTGTCTGAGATTTTTCCTGAGATTTGGTGTCGTTGCCATGTCTCTCGGGTATCTTGCTCATCAACTGTAATTTTTCTTTTAGTACTACCTTACACAAGTGTGAGTGGTATATATAGAGATGGTGGCTGGACATATCACAAAGAAACACTGGCTCCATATCTGACAAACACTTTTTTGAGTGACTTGACAGTTATGGCAGGAAGCAAGAAGTATATTTGCCAGTGGGCTCAAGATCTACAGGTCTTTCATTAGTAGCACGTACTCTTCTTCAGTTTTTTCAAGTCATATTTGTTCTGGGCTTTAAAAAATGGAATTATCTTGTTTAATGAAACATTGGAAATTATCCAGAATGAAGCAGATTTCAAATGATGATATTATGTACCATATTAGATTAGATGCTTTGTGCTGTTTGTCAGTTTTAAAAGATTTCCCTACCTCCACATACAGAAACAATTCTCATTATGCTGTGGGTTCATGCTCTGAATAGGAAGTTCTTTCCCTCCTTCCTGCACTCCCAGCAACCTTCTATTGAGTCCAGTAATAGACAAATAAATGTTTTAGGTTTTTTTCTGATATTTTTTCTGAAGCTGAGAAGATTTCTGTTCCAGAATATCTTGTTCTATAAATTAGATAGTGTACTAAGAATTTTGTAAATGAGACTTCTGACATCTTTCCTTTGCCCAAATAAATGTTCCTACTGCTGCTACCCTTTGGCACTATTTGAATTTTGATGGGTACAAGAGTATACAGTCAGAATATAAAACCTTTCAGAAACTACCTATTTAGAAATATTCTGTATGCTCTATTTGCAACAGAATTCTATGGCTGACCTAGTGATACAGACAGAAAGTATAACAATGCCAGCTTTCTTTGTTTGTCTGTAATACTGCCACATAAGAATCTCAGAATGGGTCAGGTTGGAAGTGACCACAGCAGGTCATCTGCTCCAGCCTCCCTGCTCAAGCAGGGACATCCCAGAGCACATGGCACAGAATTGCATCCAGATGGTTTCTGAATATCTCCGGTGAGGGAGACTGCACAACCTCTCTGGGCAACCTGCATGGCCACCCACACTGTAAAAAAGTTCTTCTTCATGTTCAGGTGGAGCTTCCTGTGCCTCAGCTTCTGCACATTGCCTCTTTTACTATTGCTCAGCACCACTGAGCAGAGCCTGGCTCCATCCTCTTGACAACCTCCCTTCAGAATTTGTAGACAGTGATGAGATTCCCCTTTCAGTTGTCCTTTCTCAAGACTAAACAGGCCCAACTCTCTTTGGACTCTCCTCATAAGAGAGATGCTCCAGTCTCTGAATCATCCTTGCTGCCCACTGTTGGACCTGCTCCAGGAGTTCTGTGTCTCTCTTGCCCCGAGGAGCCCAGAACTGGACACAACACTCACTTGGGCTGAGTAGAGGGACAGAATCACCTCCCTTGACCTGCTGCCAATGTTCTTCTGAATGCAACCCAGGACACCATTGGCCTCCTTGGACAGGACACGCTGATGGCTTATGGACAGCTTGTTGTCCACGAGGACACCCAGGTCCTTCTCCACAGAGTTGCTTTCCAGCGGATCAGCCCCCACCCTGTACTGCCGGAGGAGGTTGCTCCTCCTCAGGTGCAGGAACCTGCATTTGCCTTTGCTGAATTTCATGCAGTTCTTTTCTGTCCATCTCTCCACCATATTGAGGCCCTTCTGAAGGGCTGCACAGCACTCTGGGATATTGCCCACTCCTCCCAGCTTCGTGTTGTCACCAAACTTGCTGAGGAAACATCTGTCCCATCGTCCAGGTGATATATGAATAAGTTAAACAATACTGGGCCCAGTAATGGGTGACTGCTAGTGAGAGGCCTCCAGCTAGACCCAGACCCTCTGGGACTTGCTGTTCAGCCAGGTTTTAGCTACCAAATATGTATCAGCTTTTTATCAGGTTTTATCTACAAAGAGAGAAAATGTTTTCTAACTAGCTGATAAAATAACATGCCTTCAACTTACTAGCAGGCAGGGAACACAGTATCAAGATTTTCTCAAGCCCATATACCTAATTAGCTTGTTTTCCATGAGAAAAGAAAAACAATATTTCACAAGAATTCACAGGCATTCTTAAATCTCCATAAAGAGAAAGCTCTCTTGCAGAATGAGTCAGGAATTGTTAAAACATTACCTTAAGTCATTTCATTACTCATTTGGATCACTAGATCCAACTTTGCCAATGTGCAATCAATTACCTCAAAATGTCACATTAAGGCAACCATGAATCTACAAAACTGAACATCAGCATACTTATCTAAATGAAAGTAAAACAGTGGTAAACTTCGAAGAGTTAAGAGTCTTAGGAAGAAATTCACCTAGACTATTTTGATAATAATAAAATCACTAGAATAGGAAATCATTATATAGATCAGTGAAGACAAATATCAACAATTAAAAAAGATAATTATACGCACTTGTGAGAAATGTTAATAGCTTTCTTCTAATTCTACTCTAGGGGCCAATTAAGTTTTTTTTAAATAATATCAGAATGAATAAAGTAAAAAACCTCAGATCTTGCAACCAGTCTAAACTAGCATGTAGGGTTATAATTTAGTTAAAACGAGACAAAATTTTAAGTTTTTATGAAAGAGAAAAACATTTCTAAAGGTGTGTTTTCTCACTTAACACCATTATTAAAATTCTTGCTTTATACCTATTGAGTAGTATTACAAAGTAATGAATTTTCTGGATTCTGGCAACACTTTTTATTCTCTATACTTCATACCTTTAGAGCTTGTTCTTTGCAGCTTGTCACAGCATCATCTTCCTTCGCTTAGATTTAATGATAATTATTGCTTTTATTTTGACTGAAATCTGTCACAAACTATTTCATAGTAAATATAAATCAATATTAAATACCAAAATCAAGTATTTCCACCATAAAAGTTAAACAGAGATAACCAGTTTCCTCAAAAATGCTAAGATCAAATGCTTCTTTTAGAGTTACTAAGCCAATAAATCTAATTTTATTGCTTCATAAATTCTCCCTGAAGTGTGATGGAAATGCAGCTAAACTGCCTCACAACAAAACAAGAAAACTGATTTAGAAAACTTATTCCAGGTTTCTGATCAAGGCTTCATTCCATCTGATAAGCAGTAATTCTGTCAGTTTCCAACCTGGGAACACAGTGTGGCCTGGAATGTATCAGACTTATCTAGTCATGTAAGTTAATGTTTTTGGTGGATCTTTAAGCAGAGGTTTATTAAAACTGCACCAAATTGGAGATGCAATGCTGCTAATTGATAGTTACTCAGATGTATTTGAAGTAAATCTGACCCACAAATCACAAATTCATTGCAGTAATCCAGTTTGCACCTAGAACTGTTCTATGCCTTGATTTATTCCTCCAAGTTAAGCAATATGATTAGGATGGACCAAAAAAAAAAAAAAAAAAAGGGTGTGGGCCACTTTAACTGAGGTTCAAATATTAGTGTAGGATGATCAACTTAATTTTCACTTAAAATAAGCTACTTAGCTTCAAGTTTGGAAAGGGAATGAAGCTGATTTTGGCCTGATAAAATTTAGTATATCTTGTCAGTACTGCCAATTAATCCTGAGCTGGTTAGCTTTCTATAACCAGCCTAAATGAAGAACTGCCCATTTTCAAGCACAGGTATAATATGTGGCCACAGTAGACTATAGCAAATTCCTCACTTCTGATACATCAAACAGCTGTTCTGTTTTAGCTGTAACTTACAACCTCACAGAGTCTTCAAGTTACTTCACAGGTAGAAATAGTTTCACTGAGAAATATTTTCACAAGGTAGAAGTCACTTCTTCTACCTAGAGATTGCACTAAAAGGAGAGTACAAGGTAATACACAAACAACTTTGACTTTCATTATTTGAAGATCCTACGATATCTAGAAATCATAGGTTTATATTAGCAACAGAGATACACAACACCTATTCTGAAAGACTGTGAGGTATAAAATTTTAAAATTACAGACTGAAAAATTATTTCAAATAATTTTAATATATTTTTAATATACCAATTCTAAATTTCTCTCTCAACAACCACTACAAAAAAAACTCACTAGTTAGAAATGCCTGAGCTAGATTGTTGTCTGTCACAGACATGCACTGAGCTAAGCCTCTGTTCCATATGTCCCAGGAATGAATGAGGAAGAATTGTGACCTCATGCCTTTCCTTATTATGAACAGAGTATGACAAATTAGGACGTGGATTGGAAAATTGCTCTAGCTTAGTGTCACAAACAGACAAGAAAAATCATTCCATGTTACTTCTGATTGCCTTCAGGCAGGAAGTGAGCAGTGTATATACACCACACACTCTAGTGGCGTATGTATAATGACAGATTTTAGGTGTAGAAAGCTGAGTTACTCAGGCATGGAACCTTTTTCTCTTAGCTACACCCACAGAACAGAAATGTGATTTGTCACTGATTGGTCTATGAATAAGAATAAAAATAAGATTCTGAAGTCCCTGAACTCCAAAAGAGTAAGAATTTGTCCTATGCAGCCATGGAGATACGATATAAAGAAAACTTACTTATGAAAGTCTGTCATTAGTGGATTACCATTTACCAAGAATTCCAAACCATTCGTATTTCACGTGCATAAGAGAGCTCAGCTGAGCATATGAGCTGTTGAACTTTGATTAAGTCACATGCATATGATCATCTAATTACGTCTACTGTCTTAGTTTGTTACTTTGATTCTACTGAGATCTCCTCTTTTTTGTTGTTCCTTTAATTTGTTTCTGGACTGCTCCACTGATGCACATTAATTAGCATTCATTTTTCCAAGAAACCACGCTGGATAGCAACAGCACCGCATTTAGAAGATGCTAACCTAGAGAACATTCTTAGAACATTTAATTCAGTTAAGTTTAAACGTTCATTTGAAGGCCTTTGAATAAAATTGTGTTTTTAATACCCTGTGCTAAGGTCACTGTTTTGGGAAGAACAAGTGTTGGGGTCTCCCGCCCTGCCATGGAGCCCTGGGAGATGGGCCCTGGGGGGGAGGCACAGGGTTTCCCTGCCCCTGGTCAGCTTCATTCCCCATTGGTTGGTTTGTGTTCCCGTGTGGCCAAGGACCCTCGGGTCCTGTGACTGCAGAGTTCCTGAGCAGAGCCCTGGCCATGCGGCTGGAGAAATAAACATTTCTGAAACATCTACCACGAATCTGTCCATATATACTTCTTTTCCACGGGACTCCTGGTTTGATATATTTTTGTTACGGTAATCCCCTCTGTAACAAACAAGTATGTTCTGCATTAAAAAAGCAACAAGCAGCATTTTGCATGCTGAAAGACATAGCTCATTCTGTGTTGTCAAGTCCTAAAAGGCTACTAATTGTAACCACCAATCTAGATTACTGCAAAATCTAAGGCCCCCTATATAAGCAAAGAAATAAACAAATATGCTACAGTAGAAACAACTAGAAGGAATGGCCAGTGCTTTAAAGACCCAAGTATCACTGTCATGCTATTATAAAATGCTTTAAAACATTATCAGTGTGCATTAAATTCCACCATTTAATGGAATCCTGTTTCTTTTATGGTTCTGAATTTGAACAGATAATGGAACACCTAATAGTTTCCAATGGCACTCCTACCTGCCACTCTCATCTTGATTTTGAAGGTAGCAGTTGATTGTGTTGACTAAAAAGCTAAATAAACGACCATATAGAGATTTCGCCAAGAGATCCCGGTAAAAATCTGCAATCTCTATAGTGTGCCTCCGAACAATTGTGTCTCCTAAAAGAAAAAGCAGAAAATGGAGATGAAAGTGTGTTGTAAACTTTGCCTTAAGTAATTTTAGTTACAATAAATTTAGCTACTTCTCCTTTGCCAAACATTTACATGGTGTTAGCTTTTTTCTGAAGCCTCCAGTGCAAGAGGAGAAGACTGTCAACACTCAAAACATTTTTAGTTTGGAAATACATGCCTTTATACTTTGTTCAAAAAGTATAAAGTACCACATAGAGTATGAGTACCACATAGAACCAGTATTTTACTGAAAATATTTTTTTCAGATGTTTTTTCCCAAGACACTCCAGTTGATTACAGTTCTTACTAATATTATCTATTAATATCTAATCTGTTATCTTGACACACTTTTGTAACATTGATCAAGTTAGGAGCTCATCAGCATCACAGTGTGGAACTGCTTTGTTCCATATTACAAAGGCATTTCTAATTTGGTGGCCCAGTCTGATTTACTGCCTGGCAGATAAGCCTACATATTCCTCAGAGGGAATGTTTACAGGACCATACAAGAAATAAGGAACAAAAATCACCAGCTTTTAAATTTTTTAAATCAGAAGGATCAAAATGCCACCGGGTCTGATCTATAAGAATGTAAACTTAGAAAAGATCACCTTTAAAATACTGAACATCAGTTGTTAAGGCTGAAGCAAGCTCATCTGGTGAAACCTGCAGCATCCCTGCCACTGAAATGAAAAGAAAATGTAAACAAAGACTAATTTATGCTATATGACACATTTCATTTTTTACAGCAGACTTTCTTCTGTATATTTCTTTTTGAATAGTGAAAGAATCCAAACATTAAAGAAAAGGGTGCTGTCATAGGAGTAATCAAAATTAATGAACACGTTCAATTGGATTACTGTAATCAGTACTTTGTGAAGTTTTAATATATCTGTATATTACATTATAGCTTTCTATCCCCTTCAAAGATTACTCAGGACTCTCCCCAGGGTTTGGCAGACTTTCTATGGTATTAGAGTTAAGGTATGCCACTTATTGACATTCTGTATCCATAAGCCACTTGGAAGACATTTGTTAGCGACCAAGAGGGCAAACTTCGAAGCACTGAAACGAGACCCTTTTAAGACATAGATTTTGAATGTAAGGAATTCAATTCAAGGCAAATTGTTCAGCTGTTGACAAGCGCTGCAGAAGCATTTTAAAAGAAGACTGCACGAAGTACACTGTACATTTTCTTCTGGCAAATAATAGCATTAAATATGACACTTAATTAGATAATTTGAAATACTGGCATTTTATTTCATTCCATAAAAATCTGTAATTTATAAAACATCCAAGTCAATTGGATACTGTCTTCCCACAGCAACTTATGAATTTTCAGAAGGCATTTTTTTTGTCTCCCTGGATATGTGTTTCCATCTGTCGGTGGAACAGTGCAACTTCCCTGCTGTGGGACCGAGCAGGCGATGCTCCAAGGTCACATCCTACTGACCTTGTTCCAGTAGCTGCAGGTCTGACACGAATGCTGTCTCAGCGTCTGTCAGAGCCGTAAAGCGAATGTCTCCAAGATGCAGAATTGCTGAGAGAATTACAAACAGGTTCTCCACCTCCTGCATACATTTTTTGCAGAATTAAAGATAAAGAAAAGATTTGTTGGGCACACCAGTGAAAGGCAATGCTTTATAAAAACACAAATTCTTTTAGTTTCTATCAGTGGCATTTGATAATTTGAAAAGTATTCATGTGTGAATTATTAACAGGAAATCTAAAATCAAACTGGAACCTAGCTAGGACATGAACCAACAAAATTAGTTTTTATTTCCTTTGTTTTAATGTAAGTCACCTTAACCGCTAGGTTAAGAATGTTTTTCAGAATGTGGCAACAATACAGAAATATCTTTAATGGATGCATTATTTCTACAAGAAATAAAACATATCTTGTCCATAGAGAATTTCCATTGAGACTATTTATATATCTGGGAATAGCAAGGGATTTTTTGTGTCAACCAAGTGAATTCACAAACAAAGTGTTTAGTTCTAAACTAAAAGAGGTTCCTAGTACTAAAAGCTGCAATTAAGGTCTGAAAGAAACACAAGCAACCTTCCTTACCTTCACACTTTCCCTCCAGGATTGCATAATCTTTTGCAATGTTTCAGATTGTGAAGCACTTATCTTTAGGGGCAGATTTTTCCTGGCCTCATTTTTAGCACAGCAAGAAGAAAATTAACTTTCTTTGGTTGTTTTGGTTGGTTAATTGTTTTAAAAAATATTTTTAAATTCAAGGAAAAATATGATCCATTAAATATGACCCTTAAATCTTAAAATATGGAAAGCATTGTGTGTTTTTGGAAGATTTTTTTAAGGTCAGTTTTATAACAATGGTGCTTCTTAAAATTGTAAAACAGGAAACCTGATATGCACTATAATATTACATGCCATTGTGCACAGCAAAGCTAATTGATGATTCTTGAAATATTTTTGAAAAATAGTATTTGGAATCTGATTCTGATGAAACTGCAGAACTGACAGTGAGAACCCTCACTTATCAGAATCTGCAGACTAAGATTATAAATACACTACTAATGAAATACTTAGCTAATACATCCTCTTTATTCTCAAGTTTTCTTCTTCTTTTCTTCATGTTCCTTTCCCTAATAAACATGCCAATCATCAAAAGGCATTAAAAAAGCTTACATTCTTTCTGGGATAGACTGTGGCACCTCCAATGCTGTTTAAGCACATTTGAGCCTCTAAACTACATTTTAAGACAACATCAATCTCTTGCAGTATGAGATAGATGTCTATAGGGCAATTTTGTGTATTTTAGTCTTACACAGTACCAAAGCTGAAGATTCAGAAAAACCCAATATATACAGGCAAAGTCTGAACAAGATAACTCTTAAAATAGAAGTTATGCTAATATAGCATCAAACTAGGGTGCTATACCCTGCTTCTTGGAATGGTATCCCAGGCAAGATGAAGTGGCACACTAGCACTGCACTCCCCTTGCTTGTAGGTTAACTCATTCAGAACTGGTTTGGGGATGACTGTACATCACTGAATGGCAGTGGGCTGGGACAGCTGTTGATTCTGCTGATTTTGGTAAGGTCTCAGGTATACTTCACATTCCAGATTCTCAAGCACTTTTTTATTGTGTAAATGCATGTTCCCCCACCTTTAAAACAGTAATTGTTTTTAATGAACATTAACATGCTTTGGACAATACCATTAATGACTGCTACGGAATTTTTATGTAGTTCTTCAAAAAGATTATCTACTGTATCATTAAATGTGGCTAGGTAGTCAAGGAATGATACATACAGATCTTTCCATGTACCTCAGAAGTAATGGGCAGCAATTTTAGGAATGTGTTTTTTCTGCGTATTGCCCTCTAACATTCGACACAGGAGATGAGCCTGAAGTACTTGAGAGTTCCACAGATTTCTCACCCCCTAAATATTATTCTGATGCTGCCTGAATACAGAGGAGCCTTCAAGATGGTTTACACTTTTCTGCGGCATAACTTCTTTTCAAGAACTCTGAGCAAAGTGAAGTATTGGACTCAAAAGAATACTGTATATGAAGCATTCTCAGACAGTTACCACAGGCTTCTAAATCATGATTCATTTTGCATTCAATTATTTACTTATGGGCTGAACTTCTTCCTCAACAGAACAGAAACATTAATGAAAGAGCAAGAGAGATCCACCGAATTGTGAACACTGGGCTAAACCCAGAAGTGTCTGGACATTTTTGCCATTGAAATCTACTGGTACAGAGCTTGAGCAACTAAGAGTGAGGAATAATACTGTCAAATATAGCCATATGTATTCAATTTTGTACATGGCCTCATGAACATTCATGAAAATGAACCCTACTCTTCGTTACATTGAAAGGTGACATTTGTTACTACCTTAACTAGGGAATGCCAAACAGCTCCATGCTGTACCACCACCACCACAGAAGTCTAACTCACACCTAAATAAAAGCTTCAACAAATTCAGAAATTTTTGCTGATAGCCCTTGATCCTTTTTTATTACAACTCCTGCCTATCTGTCATTTTTGATGATGACCTAACAGAGTTACATTAATTTTTGTCCCTTTTTTCTAATGATATACTACAGGGGGAAGTTTTTACCTCCTTCTAAAACTACTGTTGCTTATGCATTTCTCTTGCAGAAGTGTTCCAGCTACAGTGTGCTAGGTAGCATATACATATGTAAGAAATATGGGGAGTTTGTTAAGCATTCTAGTATCCCAAAGGGATCCACAGTTTACATGAGTTCTTGTATGCATCCTTCTATTTCTTCTGATTTCCATCACACCTCTGTCCTCCAGAACCTCTTCTTGATTAATTTTCCAAATTATCTTCTTCATTAACTTCGTAGGATTAAAGGCAAACAGCAGGCCTATCTTCTTGTTGCTTTCAGGGAAATAAGTCAGCTCTTTCAAGTTACCCAGCTCTTATTTTCTTTGCCTAAATAGGTATTTACTTCTTTTCAGGTGAGCATATGTGCATTTCACAAAATTAAAAAGGATGGGGAGATAATCCAGAAGAGGAAAATATTTCTGTGGCTTTTATGAGGTGTCTGTCATACGGGATTTGATTGCTTCTTTTTATCTATGTAATTTAATTGTTCAGAGTATTATACCTTGAAGCTGTTTTGTGAATCTTTAAGAATGAAAAAGATTTACATAGTTGGTTCTGTATCTAATTAAATGTGATTACAGTAATTTCCCTGGAGTAAACTAGTGCTGTATTTTTTTCAAGGTCTTAACCAACAGGAAAAAAAAGAAAAAAGAAAAAAAGAGGAAAGGCGTCTCTTTCCCCACAGAAAGTTATCTGTGAGAGTTACTTATGACCTGCTTTCAACTAATTCTTTTAGCCACAAATAACATAAGCTCATGGAACTTACCAGGCTGTTGAATCCCAGAGCACCTAGAGCTTGTTTTAGTATGGTTAATTTCTCCCTGTTTTGAGGGTTGGCTGCTAACATTGTCTCTTCTGATACACTCTGGCTTAGATACCTGCACAGAGGAAAAACAGCATATATGGTATTTACAAGGCAGGTGCATGATCAAATTTTTGAAGTTAAACTCCAACTTTACATTTCTAATCAGGTTTATTGCAGATTTTTCTCAGCCTTTGGAGGGAACAGTACCAGTGACAGAATATTGTGTATTTCTTTCTTAAACTTTTGCATAAGACTCCCCCCAACCCCAACTTTATCCCTACATGTAAGCTAGAAGTTCAGATTGGATTTTGTACCACTGACAGTTTTGCCATTCTTGAACTACCAGAGATTCCCCTTCAGAAGGAAGATTTGAGAAGAACTTCTGGTAACTCTGACTGCTTTAAATTCCTCTCTTGCTGGCTAGGCAATAGATCAGCCCTTAACTGCCACAATGACAGTTCCTTCCCCCAGCAGCTGAATGGGTGATAGGTGTACTCAGCATCTCTCAGAATGAAGGAGTAACAGAGTACACAGAATAGTAAGTGTACAGCCCTTAAGGCTGTAGTGCTTTGCACACTGGGAAGCAAAAGGAAATTCTATGTACCTTCCCAAAGACTGATTAGAAGACAGAAAGAGAGACACCTAGTGCAGCAGCTAACTCAGGAAAGAAAAATCCAGAAGCAACATTAAGAGTAATAAAAAAAATTAATCAAAAACTATAGCAAAACAGATTATTGAAAAGTGCAGCAATCTAGCCTTTACAACCATTTATTTTGAGCCTCTTGAAGTCTGTATTTTTAAAACTATTCAGGTATCTCCACAGAGCTGAAATCACTAAGAATGAGGCGTCTGAATATCTTACAGGATCTGACTTTGAATTACATCATACTGAGAATGTAAGATTTTTTCTTTTATCATTTTCATTAAATTATCATTGTCATTAAAATACAAATTCATCACACAATCTGCAATCTTCACAACTGTCACTTAGATAAACAAAAGAACTCTCCACATCTCTATCCAAATAACATCGTCACTACACCAGCAAAGGTGGACAATTACTCCAGCCCCCACCCTTCACCACAATTACAACAAAAATTCCCCACAATTATTCTGCTCTCTACTAATGTTCAGTCCACGATCTTTCACTTAAGTATGGCAAACAATACTGGTTTAATTTTTGACAATTCTTGTTTACAATCATGTTCCAGTAGCACTATAGAGGAGACAGTTTCAAAATTAACTCCTGTTACCACAGAAGGTCTGGCAACTCTCTAGTAGGGGTGGTAGTTCTTATAAGGGTGGCCTTTTACATGAATGTGTGTAGGAAGAATTATTAATATTTGCACTTTTCTAACTGATAATGAGGTTTAAGTAGTATGCAAAATGAAATAAAAAGTGCATTTTTAGCAGCTCCATACCAGATTTACCAGTGTGGACTTCCCTTGCAGTCATAATGGCATAAGTTACCCCAGTAGGTGGGCAGAAGAATAATGATGGGGTTAAAAACGTGTGCCTGGGCGCATAAGTACCTTTTGCACCTGCAGGAGGACTAACTCAGCAGACACCTCAAGTATGAACAAGCCTCTCACATCAGTGGATGAAACTGGTGGTTCACACAACCACTGAGAACTTGGGTCTGCTAGCATCACTGCCAGAGCTTAGCACTGGTTCCTCAAGGTTACTAAAACATTAATTTTGTCAGATTGAGGTAGGTACAAATCATAGCACACCTGTCAAATCAGCTAGAGCAGATGATACAAAGTATAGCCAGCTTTATGTTGGTTTTTTCCTGGGGTTTTTTACACTGCCTGCAGGTTCAAAAGGAGCCTAGAATACATCTGATACTGAATCTGGCATAGAACCTATTGATGTAAAGGTTAATCCATCAGAAAATTTTGCACTCTTCTGAACTGCTGCATGAGTTTATGCCAGTAACATGTCATGCATCATGTGTTGGTGGCATTTTTGATCCATAATTAGGAAATTTACAGCAGCAGACACTCTGCTGTCAAAATATTCTATTGTTGAATGTTGTAGGAGTTGGAAGCATATGGCCGTTTCTGCAAAAAAAGCCTCCTCCTCAATGGTTTTCTCCCTAAATAACTCTTTGTCTCTCTCTCTGTACTGAGCAGGGAGTAGTCTTTCCTGTCCTGTGAAGAGAATACCCCACACTTCTCCTTTTTAAGTAACCCCATTTAACCAGCACTTTTTTAGCACAGTTGAAATGCTAGTGGGAACCGTTGCTGCAAAAAGCTGTGTGAGCACGACCAACACTCATGAAAGCAGGCTGCAGCACAGCACAGTGGTGCAGAACGTTCACTCTGAGAGGAAAGAGCTGAGCTGTGGCATGAAACAGCTCATGTCAGTTCTTGCCTTCAGCACAGTGCTTGCTGATACAGCAGGGGGCAAAATGAGTACCTGCCAAACCAGGTGCCTATGGCTCTAACAAACCATCCATAAACTGCAGCACCTGCTGGGACTTGCCTGTTGGAAGAGAATCTGACTTCCCCAGCAATACACGTCCTGAAGACTTAATCAGCAGATGTGCTGGTGCTCTTGGAAAGGGATGCAGTTGGACATTTTCTAAGGTGCACTTCAATTTAGTTTCCCCAGTCTAAAAGCAATTAAATTATTTTATAACATTTCATGAGGCCCACTCATTTTCCAAATTATTGAAGGACTAATGAAATATGAAAAATTGCTTTGAAGATTTGCACATTTGACTGTTACATGTTTATAATATAGAGTATACTCATATTAAGGATGAATTAATTGTATGGAGTACTTGGAACTGCTAATGGATATCATACAACCCTTACAAAAGGTAGGAAACACACCATGTAACATAATATATTCTAGCCATACAAAGAAACACATTGTCCTAATTATTAAGTTCATTCTGCCTCAGAAACACAGCAATCTTTAGATAGCAATTTTTTTTCTTCTAAAACAGTTCCCTGGCATCTCCTTCTTTCCACCTTAAAGGTGTTGAGGACTACAAGGGTTTGAGACACCATTTGTGTCAGAACAATTCTTAATTTGTCCCCTCTCCTGCAAAAATAAGGAAAGGGGAAAGAGATGTGTCACAGTGCAGAAGTCCTAAGAATAATAAACATTCCTTGGTTGCAGATGCATCACTTTGCCATAAAATGTAAACCTCTTTCCAGGATGTGTATCTTTTGTCTATCTATATCTATATCTATAGTGCATTTTTGTCTTTCAACATTCAAGTGGCCTGGGCAGAATGGCCACTGAGGAAGAGGAACTAAACTGCTTAAAACATATTTTGAACCTACCGTGGAGATTTTACTTAGGTTTTTGCTATTGTGAACTATAGCCATGAAAGCCTACAATGTTACTTGAGTGTGTGCAATGCTCCCGTAAGTTTCCAACCCGATAGTCTGTGGTCAAATGTAAACCAGACCCAGTGACTCCTGAGTTCTTTGTTGCTGATAATTTTAGTAAAAGAGGTACTACAGCTACACAATCCAGAGCTGATGCACACAGGCTGTGCACCAGTTTCATGCTTACTTAATGCGGTTTTAGTAGCCTTACTGCCATATCTCTGTACAAATTCACTCTGCAAATGCACATTCACATTAGTTTACCATAGTTTTAGATTCTCAGATTTTGGATGAAGTTGAGCCTTTTAATTGAAGGCAGCTACTCAGACAGATGATATTTATATCTCTGGCAAAGTGACAAACCAAAGAGTTTATGCAGTTCTAGTAATTAACCTCCTTCTGCTGACTGTGTAACTATTTTTTTAAATCCTACCCCATGCTGGCATTTGCATTGGACTAGTACTTTTAACAGAAAGTTTATCAGCACACAAAAAAAAGTTTTAAAGACACGATCAGTGATTCTTTTTTCAAAAAAGAAGAAACTCACTGATTCACAAAATGTCTGTTCCTAAAGATAAACTAATCTAATTGTAATATAGTCACTTTCAGTAAAGCACAATGCTGCATTGGATAGAGAATTTCTCGAGAAATGTAAAAGAGACTATATTGGTTTTCTTTCTGCTTTTTTTTTCTAATAGTTCTAATTTGCAGCATTGTAACAATCTCATCTATTCTAGTCTCTAAAGGAAAATAATACTATTTAGAAGAAAAAGTCAATGGTGGTAATTTTTTAGTATATTGCCTATCATAATATACAATTTTTGAACCATTATTTTAATGACAACATAGATCAAATTTTCAGGTAGGTGTGCGACTGCTACAACCAAGAGTATAAAAAAGTACTTAGTATGACATTAGTTTCTTAAACATTAACCACCCATATAATTCCATAATTACGTTACCTTTTTACCTTATCATTCTCATTATAATTGTTACACTCATCACAATTATTCAACTTATATATTTGGTACACAGATCTCTAATAGGAAGAAGAAATATGTTTGTCAGCTTACCTGAAAAATACTGAACTTTTGTGATATAAGCATATTTCAAAATTTCTTACATAACCCCACCAGTTAAAAACTTTGTTCAAGTAAGTAATCCTCTGCTTAGATGATTGAGCAAATAATGAGACTAAAGCTACAACTAGCTAAGACAAGCAAAGACTAAAAAGAAAAGTTTTGACTACCAGTTTTCAGGAAAACAATACCTTATTTGCATTAATTTATTTTCTTTTGAACTATAACTCAAGAGCATTTAGTATCAAAGTAATCTGCCTTATTCAACCTAAACAATTCATGCAATTTCTGTTTATTCTTAGAACTGCTACATTTAGATAAAATCTGTGAAAAGATAAAAATAAACAAGTTTGAAATCTGATAATAAACTTTGATATTTCACCAAGAGAGTAAGTAAAACATTACCAAAACACTATCCTAACCAGTTTGCATTTGTAGAATCTGACACCTGAAATGTTCAAGTATTCTGTAAGAGCAGCCCTTTTATGCCACACACCTATATACATATTGCTCTGTATGAGACAGAAATATCTAGTTTGTTACAGTCATTCAAGTCATATCTGACAGTGAAACTGCCTCAAAGAAATTAGTAGGTTGTGACCACTTCATCAGAAATTCCCTTTTGTCTGGACAGTTAAGAGTTGGGTTTCAATAAAAGATGCAAGAGGAAGCATGGATTTGCCAGATGGACACTTCATTTCAGAGGGCTTTCCTGAAGTAAATACATTTTGTCATGAAAAATTAAAGAACTCTTGGTAGGATTATATTATTAAGTGGTTCTAAGTCACTAAAATTTTAGGATAAAGCCCTACAATGAAAAAAAGGGGGATGGGGCTGTTTTTAAGCTAGCACCTAGCTGCTTCCCACTTGACTCCTTTCTTGATAGAGGATGAGTGCTGACACATCTGCATTTTGTTGTACAGCTTTCTGATCTATAGCAGGTTTGATGTAAGGGAAACTGTACAAAATCAGTTAGTCTTGAAACTTATTATAGATGATAGTGAAGTAAATGCTGTTTGTGGTAATAAGGATTTGAGCGACCACAGTTAAGATCTTCAGTATAAAACCCCTCTGGTTATAGACTAACAGCTTCATTTCCTAATTGTTTATACTCAGAACAATTTGTCCATTTGAGGTCTCAGAGTTTCTGAAGCTTCTGGTCTATGCTCAGATCAGAAACAGAGAAATATATTTAATAAAGAAAAAAAACAAAAACCAAAAAATTCAACCAAAAACAAACAACCAAAACTCCACAGAAAAGCAAGGGGCTGAATAAGGATATCCTACTTTATTGGTCAGAAAAAGTGAGAGAGATCAGATGAAAGCATGTTTTGTCCAGGAATTAGGCCAAAGAGAAATGACTATTAAAAAGATACAATTCAACAGCAAACAATTATAGAATAGGACAAAGGGATAACTGAATGGACAAATTCGAGGCAGGTGAGGCTGATTAAGCAGTGAATCATCAAAACAGCATCTAGTAGAAACCAAATGAGTCAAGTATGCCTTGATAATGCAAAAAATTAATCACTGTATATAACACCCTTATTTACAAAGGCCAACATAAGAATTATGAAATAATTAGCACAGTTAAAGCTTGAACTGGACTATTCTGTGTTTTGGGGCATCCCATTTCAGGAAAATCAGGATCAGTTAAGAGAAAACCCAGAGGAAAGCAGCAGAAAATATGTATCAGAAAATAGACTTAAGAGCAAAACAGTTCATTAAATGTCTGTAAAATAAAAGACTGAGAAAGATAGTGCAAAGAAGAAAATTCCTACAGTCTGGAGGACTATACCTGGATGTTTTCAAGACCTGACTTGAAACAGCTCTGAACAACCTGATCTGATCTGTCAGCTGGTCCAGCTTGGGGCAGGCAGTACAGTAGAGACCCCTGAAGTCCCTGCCAAAATGAATTATTCTGTGATCCTGTGAAACACATTAAATTTATTTCTCAGATAAGATGGAATCTGTTGGTTTTTTTTTTTAATCTCACATAAAATCAGTAATTTTGGCCCCAGAAAGGTGGGAGATCAAGCAAATATAGGTCTTTAATTGTTGCAGACATTACCTGGACCTTTAAGTAGTCCCTAAAATGCAAAAATTGATTGACTACAGGTGTTAGAGCCATAAGATATCTGACGACGAGTAAAATTTGATCATTAATTTACATTGTTCAATATCTGAAGGGATGACAGTGTTCTAAAATCAGAACAATCTTAAACACCAGACCCCTACCAAAGGATGAGTCAAAATAGGAAGATAATATTTCTGCCCCTCTGCTCAGGTCAGCAACCGTTTCCACTAGTTTAGCTAGTAGTTAAAAAAGCACAGAATTATTATTTTTTGAGAAGGAAAATGTCTTCTGATCTTGAAAATAAATATTTTGACACCAAATTCTAAATCACCTTCCTTTTTTAAAATTTTAGAAAACTAAAATTTTATAGAAATTAACCTCAAATTTTAAGAAAAACTGATATGAACAATTTATCATCAGGAATTTTCCAGACACTTTCATTACCTTTTATGAGCTAGAAACCAAATAAAACCACTTTTAGGATTTTTTTTATACCTTCAAAATACCTGCAGAAATAGTATTGCTGGTGAGTCAGAAAATTCCCAGCAGTTGTTTTAAAAAAAAGCTGGGGCACAGGACCAAACTCTTGGAATTGATGAAGATATCTCATGCATGCTGGATCAAAATAGTTGTCAGTACACATGCTATGACACCACAACATCTCCAAGCCAATACAACTTAGATTTCGTATCTAGACAGTAAATGGTTTGTACCTTCCAAGTGAAATTATTTATTAATAAGGCTACCAGGATGACTGAAAAATAATCCTTTCTTGCACATAATCACTCAGGGAGGATAAGATTTTTATTCTACTGGGCTTCTGGGTAAAGGTGTACAGTAAATGAACTCAAGCTTACTTTACTTAGACTTTAGTTCTTATGCTTTGTCACTTATGAAGTGAAAAAAAAAGATGGGGCTGGAAGTCACCACAGAAACTTTGCTCATTCCAAATACTATCCCCAGACAGAAAATCACAAGTTTAAAGACCTGGTAATGATAGAATCGTGGTCCTGATAAGAACTGGGAACATGAATGGGAACACAGATGAAGGTGCCCTGGCTTTAGCTCACAAATCAGTTACGTTTTCTTTCTTTGGTGTGGCTGTGACAATAGATTTTCAAAGGACCTCTCTGTTTTCACAGTAGATCCTGTCTTGATACAAAGGTTTGGACCAGATCTCTGGAGGCCCTTTTTAAACCAAGGGCAAAGGAAAATATTATTTTTCTCTGTTTATATTCCTTTAGTTGGGAAAAGAAAAAAAAAAAAGAAAACAAATGCATGAAAAGAGCTGAATGTCATAATCTGTTCTTTTTTGAGATACTCGGCCAACTGGTTCCTCTGAGGAACTAAAACTTCCATGGGGTGCTTTCTTCTGCTGATCCACTTGCCCACATGTCATTTCTCTGCCATTAGTACGATACCTCTTAACTAACCCCTAGAGAAATAGAATAGTATCAACTCCTATTCTAGCACAATTGAACACACAATATAGTATATTTTTTTGCTAAAAGGAGTTCAAAATTATTGGGTAAAGAATTTACATGGAAGGGGCAAAGAATAAATACTTAAACCAATCACTAAGTACAGGACTCTCTATCAGTACTTAATTAGGCAGTGCAAGCCACTGCCGATCATGGTATGAATCAGAAATTCTGGATTTTGTCTATAAAGCCCTTATTTCTCTTACAAAAATGCCATACAAATAAAAGTCCTAACATTCCTTCACCTATTCAAAATACATAAAAAAAGGAAAAATATTAAAATTGAGATCCTGATACTTCATATTTATTTATCCAAGCTAGAATGTTTCTGTTCTACTTTTAGGACAAAAACCCCATGGGTTTTTTTTATATATATATAATGCCGTAAGCCTACGGAAACCTGTTATGCAATAGTTCTCCAAAACCATTATATGCTGTCCAGTTAAAGAAATTTAGAAGAGATAATTGAAACCAGGCTCCTTCAAAACATCTCCTTCATCCTGGATATGATTTCCTGCTTACATCTACCCTCACACAGAGGTGTCCAAATTCTTTCTAATCGTGATGATAGGCAGGGTGTAGAACTGACTCGTCACTTGCTATGGAGCATGAGCTGCTCCATGAGTCAGCTTTATAGGCAGCTGGTAGGAAATACTGTGCCCACAACCTAGAGAAGAGTAAATCAGTTAGACTGAATGGATTCATATATGCCTTCTGGAAGCATTTATATACTTCTAATGCTATAAAGGCTTTTATTGAAGCTTGACCTTAATTAAAATGTGTCATTAACAAGCACACATAAGTATGCTCTCAGTCCCAGCTTCTATAAAATTCTGCATCAATTGTTCCAAAAACAGACATAGACAATGCCCATCATGACATCATATTTAGTGATTTTAGGCCACTGGAAAAACAAGAAAGAAATTGGTTTCTTTTCTTGCCAGGTGTACAGGTACTGTGAAGTAGAATAATGAATTATTTCACCACTGTGTATTGTCCCAGTTCAGCAAAGCAGTTCTGTGTAACTAACTTGAAACACATCCTTTGTCCCACTGATTTCAGTTGAAATTTTAGTGTCAAAATAAATGTCAATAACTGAAAGTTTTAGGTGAATACCCTATGGTGAGCTCTGGTAGGCAGAGAAAGAAGGAAAGGAAGACTAGAGGTATATAACTGAGACTGGAGGAAATAGGTAGTACTGGCAACCTACACTTTAAGCTGTCCCAAGCATTGCTTACACAATTTCTAGGCCTTAATATAACCTTATCGTACATTTATTTCTATTCTATGCAATGGAGATTCCAAAGATACACAAACATTCATGAACTGTAACTGTATGACCTAAGCATAGTGCAGAAAACACAGTATTTAGCTATTTAGTTCAGATGAACCCCTGACCCATCACAGCCATGGTACTTTTTGCTCAGCACCATCTGGGGTGTCTCTGATACACTTCACAATGAGCCACACAGACTTATCTTTAGGCTCTACTTGCCATTACATAAAGTCTAAACCAAAACGTTATTACAAAATCTTCATTAGTTGATGCTTTGTTGCTTGAAAATTCTCAAGAGAGCCAACGTCACAGGAGGATGAAGCAGTATTTCATAATCAGGTTCCAGCTCTAACACAATAAATATGCATGTTGTGGGTGTCATTTAATGTGACACTGTATTAAGAAGCATGGATTAACAAGCTAAATCCCTTCCTTCCCCTTATTAGTGCTGCCCAATGAACCATGTACTTGCACAATCATGCGAAAGGCATATGGCTTTTTCCTTTGCAGCCCCCACCACTCCTTCCCAGCCAGTTCAGGGTAGTAGCCCTGATTAAGCACAATGGTCATCACTAAAAATTCAACATTACCAGATGAGTTAATTTTTACTTTAACTTCAAGTAGAAATGATAATATCTCAGATATGGGTTGGTTACAGACAAAATGTAAGCATTTAAAAAAAAGTTTTCTTACAACTAGGTCAGTTTACTGCCCTCACATTAAATATTTGTGAAGTCTTTTTCTGAAATATATCATTTTTTTGTATAAGTTTAGCTATTCCTGTGACTACTTACTAAATCCCAAGATGCAATTTAGGTTTGTTTGGCGAGACTGAAAATTAATGACTTCATAGTTTTACATATGTTTTAAAAGCATGCTTTCAAAACTGCTGGAATGAAGGGTATTGAGTATAAAAAAACAAGCCATTACCTTTCAAAAATAAATTCCACTAATCTCTACCACATTTGCAAACTCACAGAATAAGAAATTTCAACAAACATTTTCATTTCTTTAAATATCTCATGTGAATATGGGAGGACAATGTATTCTGGTTAGTGAGGAAAAGCTGCTTTGCACTTAGCACTGTTTGATATGTAAACAGGAATGAGATAAAGACAAAGCAAAACAGTTGACATCAATGAACTAAACAACATTTACAGAACATGATAATGAATAGCTTCTGGCTTTTTTCTCTCAGGGAAAAAGGGCATGTATTACTGCCTTTTTTTCCTGTGTCTCCAGTTTTTAAACCTATTGGAATCTGAACACATTTAATATCCTTTGAACCTTGTTACACTATAGCACTGAGCTGGAGTTACTGCTAATCATTTGAGTGCAGATAACTTGTGCAATAAAGTACCAAAAGCACTATTTAAAAAAATATGAATAGCTTTGTTAATGTCAAGAGGTATCAGCATAATATTAATTAACAAAACACTGTAGACAGATTTGATGACAGCCAGAACACAGCTCTTATTTTTAGTTTTCTAAACTAACAAAATAACAAGTTATGTATGTGTTTTGTAAACTGGTTTTAGCACAGAAATCTTGTATTAGCCTGTGTGTTATCCAGTAAGTAGTTTTGCCTTGATATTTTATAAAACGAAATTTCACATAATTCTGTAAGAAAGACTATGTGTACTATGAAGTACATAAATTTTACAAATAGTGGATATAATGAAAAGGAAAACAAAGAAATATATTTTGGTCTTTATCCTCAAAATGCCAAATGTTGGTGGGCTACAACCTGGTATGGTTGTTTTCCTAATTATATTGATAATCCTGTGGAATAGGTTGAAATCAGAGACTCAGGCATTCTGTTCCTAAAATTACATAAAAACATAAATTTAGAATTATTCCATTAAAGAAAAAAATGAATGTGCAACAGGAGTGACTCAAAATAGAAATTTTCACACCTCTGATGGCAATACAAGAATTAATACAGACAGGATACCTTGAACTGTTTTTCTGACTCATGAGTCAGATATTTTTACAGGACAGAATCATGAGATCATAATTCTGTGAACTATCACTCTAAAAGCATAATTTTGAAGCTTAATATACATGAAATAAGCAGCATAATGCTGATGGTGATGAAAAAGTAGCAAATACTGAGCATTGCTGAAGATGTAAAAACAATAAGCCAGTCTGCATGCGAGTGCAAACTGGTCCAATCCATTTCCTGAAAGGCTTCAAAAATTGTTTGAACTTTGCTTCTAGAATTAAAAGCAATTTTGTATTTCTGTGTTCAGACTTACTTTGGCATTAGCTGCCAGGTAGATGTCATGAAGTTTATGAGCCTCAAAGGCATTTCTCCACTTGCCACTTTTAAAACGCTGATTCATCAAATAAAGCCTACTGTGTTAAGAGCCACAGTATCTGATCTAAACTATAAAAAGCACTTTGGGAACCTGCTTATAACTTTCACCAGTATCCAGTTAAAATACTGATAATAGGCTTTAAAATTATTTCATATAGACACTGATTTTACTTCATGAATCAGTTTCAGATCAGCTGATTTACAAGAAGCCCTCTTCTTCCTGTATAAGCAGGTATGACCATGTGTATTCAGGTGTGTGTATTAAACAAATAATTCTGAACAGTAAGGTCCATTTAAGGCACTTTTAACTTGGTCAAAAATAAAAGATAAGGCCCCCCAAGCCACCAGGCACTCTAGGGACTTTTGAAATACTGGGAAATATATATATATATTATTTACTTAAGAATGACATTTTTTTTTTAGAAGTATTAATATAATTAATTCATTCATCAATAACAATTGTTCACCTTTCATGGGCTAAGAAAGTCTCATACAATACACGAATGTGATTTGGTCCAGTACCAAACTTTATTGTAACTTACTTTTTTCTACAAAGCAAGAATATTCTCCTTGCAACTATAAATGGAGCAAATTCATATGGATTTATATATGTTATCTATTTAGTAATCAACAATCCACAATCAATAGTTGCCACTCCTTTAATGTAAGAAAAGAGTTCTGCTTTTCACACAGCCACCAAGCTACATGATGCTGCACACAGGGTTCAGTAATGGAGAATCCCCATCTGCTCTCCCATGCTCAGCAAGACCAGTTTTGTCCCCCCCCCAGGACCCATTTCTGTCCCAAACACATTCCAGGACAGTCCAAAATGTGAACAGGATGGATGTATGTGCCTGTTTCTCTCACATCTCTTCAGCCCTCCCAATAAAATCAAGCTCCATTAAAGGTCACAAGTGAAATACTTCTGACACTAAATACCCAGCAGTGTCTTCCTTTGCCTCTGATAAGGCACAAAGCACCAAGGACACGGATACTTAGCACACCTGAAGTAAACCTCAGAGGCTGCACACCAAGATCTCGATTGAAGGGCTGCATCTAAGAAGGTTACTTGGGTGCTGAAGGAACACTGACCTTACAGTGTATAAAATGCTGTCCCTAAAAGACATCTGAAGATTTAAATACTTTCATGGTTTGTGTGTCAAAACAGGACAAAGAGACTCCCTACTGGGTCTTAGTGCTAAAATCCACACTGTATTTACATATAGGGATCTGCAAAGTTAGGTTTTATTCAAATACATTACTTCCTAACAAAATGAAAACAAATGCATTTTTAAAGGTAATAAAAACAAGCAGACAAGAAAGATGCTCATAGAATAAATTATGTTTTAAAGTAGTCCTTTCCCCCCTAATATATATGGGAAGCAGGAATGAGAATAGATTCGAGAAGATTGTAATTGCATATTTAAAAAACAGGCTTTGGAATAAACTACATAACCAAAGAATTTGAGATGTTCCCATTTGTTCCAGTTTTGTCTTAGGGGCCAACATAATTCCATAACATACTCACTGAAGTTCAGTTCATTATAGGACATATTTTAATAGATGCTGCCTCCGTTCCTCTTATTTGCTATCTGACTTAGGAGTCCTGTTTAAACAGGGGATTAGGTCTGAAATGTGGCAAATATACATAACAGAGCTGAAAATATACTGGCAAAGGAATCCCAGAGACCATGATGAAAATGGGGGAAGGACTGCAGCTACGAGAAGTACAGATGCATCTCCAATAATGAATCTGATTTCTCTAAAACCAAAGACATGAGTTATACAGAAGCAAACACAAAGAAATACTTGGAAATATTAGGATAAAAATGTACAGTCTCTAGCAGTACCAGTGTTAAGCCATCTCTATTTGAGACAGAAAAGTGATATAAAAATAAAATCAAATTATCAATGATTTTGATGGAAAGACACATAGAATCATCATCATTATTGAGAGGCTTGGGTTAGAAGGGACCTTAAAAACCATCTTGTTTCAACTCCCCTGATATGGGCAGGGATGCCACCCACTAGATCACAGTGGCAATATTTATATCAAAGAAAGGTCATATAGACTTCCCCTGTCCTTTATTCAATGAGGAAAATTTTAATAACATAGAACAGTCTCCAATTGTTTTTCAACAAACTATTCCATTAAATAATATATTTCCCTATTTTCATTATTATATTCATTAATAATGTTTACAGTGAAAGGCCACAGACTTATTTTTACAAGTATTTAGCACTTTTCTTAGTCTTCATAAATCCTTTTCTTGGTTGAAAACAGATCACGAGACTGGAGTCAGCATACCAGCATCAAAGTAAACACTGCAATTACTGTGTAAGTTTAATACTAAGCTGCAATGAATGCCAGCTTGGTAAACTGATTTCTATCAGAAGCCATACATTACACTTCTCTGCAATTATGATTACAAATACAGTTTGGTTGTCAAATGGTATTTATACGTGCCTCCTTCTATCATTTCAGTCAGCAGAAAATTTGTAGCAAGTTTTTTATTTCAGAATTCTTTCTTGATTTGTATATCTCTGTGTGCAAACTGCATCTTTTCTAACAATTTTTCTCACCCATTTTCCTACTATTCGAGAAACGATTAAACGTACAATCAGACAAGCATAAGACTTATTATCACAGACAGGTTACAGATCAAAATCAGAGAATCATAGAATCACTAGGCTGGAAAAGATATTTAAGATCATTGAGTCCAAAATCCAGAACCTTGAAACACTCTGGACCTATTCAGCTCTCTCCAAGGTGTCTCATTGTCAGATTCAGAGTTCTGTTTGCTCAGGTCTGGTAAAAATACAGCTTTCCCTGGTTCAACGGGCTAATACAGGTGTGCATTTATATATATATATATACTTTGTGCCATGATTCTAAGAGATGTGTCATAAACTAACTGAATATAGACAAGACCAATACACAGAATAAAAAAGTTCCAAAGATCATCTGGGTGACGGGTAATTCATTGAAAGATATTCACACACCATTCTGTCCCATATTACATTGCATAAAATAGATGCCAGAAGCCAGACTAATAGAACTGCCATTCTTAGGAGCTGTATAAAACTAAGTTCCTGATATCCTCTGGTCATTAGCACTCGACTAGCATATTCAGAAAATTTTAATTTGTTACTTGTAGGCTTTAGACAGAACTCAGTTTCAGTTACTAACTACAGAAAATACTGTGCAAATCCAGGAATCAAAGGAAATTGTAAATGTCACTAATCTCACACAGCCAGGTTTAACCTCAGAGTAGTGGTAATTCTGAGTTAAGATTAATGAAAGAACTAGAGGAAGAAAACTATGCTACACTTTGGGTTCACCTTGCCTGACTTTCCTAGAGAGAGCTGTCTACCAGTGCAATGAAAAATACATGGCAGCACAGGGAGCTGAGTGAAGAGAGCAAGTTCGAACAACGGTGAGCGGTATCACCTCCACTAGACCTAGCACTGAGATGAGCTGGGTTCAGCAACGGGGGGTCTGTATGTCAATACCAATTTCTGAAACAACCCATTCCTGAGTGGAAATTCATCTACAGTAATTGTATCAGGATGATTCTAAGAGTGGCTTTTGAAACATAAATTGCAGAACTCTGTTATCATGATAGATTTATGTGACGTAATAGCTAAATGGTATAAGGAGCTGAAACCACTGAATCTCCCGCCACATACGAGATGATTAGCAACCTAGTAAAGTGCAGAGAGATATTTTGTACTTTAAGTAAAAGCCAAATTAACTTTTCTACCATTTATGTGAGTAATCACATCTACTGTTAAGACAGGGTTTCTACGGCAATTTCACCCCTTGGAGCTACATCCATTTTCTGTCTGACGTGAAATACTGGTGGGCTTATTAAACAGTCAGCACTTAAATTCTTCAACAGAGGATCAAATTTAACCTGAATATATGTATATAAATATGTATATATATATATATATATATATAATTTTTACAGTTTTCTGGAGATTTCTTTTTTCTAACAAAAGGTTGAAATTGGCCCAGAAACTTTAAGTGTAAGTTACTCATCAACAGAATTCACAAAAAATTGGAGAATCATCTGGTTAAGTTTACTTTTGCACTTATTTTCCCCATTTAAAGTAATTTATTCTAAACAGTGTTTTATTGTATGTATAGTTTTCTGCTAAAATGAAGACAGATGTCTTCAGTAGACTCTAAAGATCCCAGTGCTCTTAATTACCAGGTTTGTTTCTTTCTTTTGAATTAAACAGATTTCAGTTTTTTCTTGCCTCCTATTCTTCATCTTTCATGCCACAGACTTCTCTTATTTCCTGCACCTGTTTCTATATCACGCTTACACCAAAAAAGACAAAGCCTTCCCTCAATCAGAGAAATATCAAATTATATCAATGTCAGTCAAATGAAGTAAATGCAAGTTTGTGGAATAAAACTAAAGATGCAAAAGTAAACTGACTAAAGCAATAAAAAGGCAAAAGCCAGAGTACTTTTATATGGTCTGATGCAATTTTTTCTATCCCAAACTGACACCAAGAGAATGTAAATTACCAAATATTATCAGATATCTGAGTTCCTTTAGGACAACACAGAAGTACAAGGAACAGTGTCTTGGCTCTTCTGTACCACTATAAATGTTAAATTCATTCCTGAGAAAACATCATGTGTTCATTTAAACATAGTTTTACAGGCTCAACTTGTTAGAATTACGACGGAGAGAGAAACAGTTGTTGAAAAGAGAGGTAATCAAAATGAATTATTTCTTTGCCTCTCAGAGTCTGCCAATGGAGGACTGAACATCCTGTGCCACTAGTCAATCAATATGTATGAAGAATAATACAATGAAGAGGGGATTGTTAACATCAAATGAAAGAAAATACCCAGAGGAATATGAGTTTCATATTTGCACTCTTGAACAAAGCAGAATTTCTACAGCATTTATTCTGAAAGCCAGACAAATAACAATTACACTTGGGACCTCAGACAAAGACCCTGAGCTGTCTCAGACCTATTTTACTACCTCTACCTTACTAAATAAAAATTCTTCCTGAATTTCAAGTTAATGATTGTTAAACATCACTGGAGGTATAATTTTTTAAAGTATCCTTTGGGAATAAAGCAGTAATATCAAAAGCTGCTAATGTCAAAACTGGAATAAATAAATTAATCATTAAAATCCAAAGCTAAGTTGCTTCTGCTTTCAAGTAGAAAAATGCTTTGGATACCTTGACATGTAATTAGAATGCAAGTGTGTAGGTGTGTATGTAACTAAACCTGAATTCAGGACGAACCACTCAAAACAACTGCACAGATACTCAAAACAAATATTGTGAAATAAAATTAATAACATAGAGGTATACCTTATGCATGAGGTATAGATATCTGCAAATAGAAAAATAACCACTTAATTTGCAAAGTAAAGCAGATGATAGAAATGAACATTTCAGTTTTGTTTTGAAAACCTAAGATGTGATCCTGATTACATATTCTGTAATTGCAATGCCAACCTCCTAGTAATGTATCTTGTACGACACAACCATCCAAAAATGTCTCACAGAAAGGGGGTTTAAGACAGAGGAAATGCAGTCAATTTTCATAAAGACACTATACATTAACTTTAAAACTGATATTATTGTCAGCTATTTCCTGAACATTAACATACTCAGTGATGATCTTAAGGAGGAAGGTTTAGTCTACATGGTCCAGTCATCATATTTCCCCTATTAAAAAACACTGAAAAATTTCTTAGCTACTGTACACTAATAGGCTCCTTAGGGTTCCATCTAATTTTCACTAAAATATGGCAGCCTAAGCCTAAAACATGAGACTAAACCTAAAAGCTAGCTGAAGAGAAGTGAAGCACACAAATAAGAAAAATGAGATGAGTTAGAACATAGAGTAAAAAATCAATATTTTTGAATATTCTTTTTTATGAATCAATATTGAATAATAATAAAAAAATCCCCAAACCTACATTCTGTTCTATTTTTTAATCTCAGATATATCTGAAAATATGTATTTTGAAATGTTACATTAGAATTAGATAAAATTAGTTCTACTCAATATAACTCTGAAATATAACGTTGTATCTTAATACAACATATAATATAGTTTCTGGTGTCCATCCTCAATAAAACTGAATTAGTCATGATTTTTACTATCCAGCATAACAAATCACACACATCAGTCATTTACTGGAGTTGTCTCTCAACGCTTCCTTTGAAGTGCAAAGATCAACAGTGACACTTAAAGATCATGGTCCAAGCGATTAATGGAGCCTGAGTTTCAAATAAATAATAAGAGAAGAAAAAGAGCCTAAGGAAAAAACCCACAAAAATATAAACATTCATTTTGGTTCAATTCCTGCTCATATAAAGAAAAAAACAAGTTGAAGAAACTCATGGGCACTATTTTCTCCGAAAACCTGCATGAATGAGGAAAACAAAGGAAAACTGAAGAAGGTAAGAGTATTGGGATAAATGGGAACTGGAGGCTGAAGTTATAAGAGGGCAGGGAAAAACATATTAAAGACAACAGTGTGAAAGCACATTTTGCTGCAATATGCATATGACCTACACACAGGAAAGATGGTTCAATCTCAAAAAAGAAATCAGTTTAAAAGTTCAGACATCAGTAAATACACTGTAAATAGGAAAAGAATACATGGTAAGCAACAAAAGTAAACAAACAAGAAAAGCGCAAAAGGTAACAGGCAAAATTTAGACAATTCTTTTGACATTGAAAATATTCCAGATTACACAGATATAAAACTCACTCAAACAAGTTTAAATTTGCTCCTGAATCTCAGACAAATAATCTGCTTTACATCTCTCTCCATTACCTTCCTGATAACCAGCCTGGTTTAGTTTAGCTGTCAGACCTTGCTGGAATCTAAGTAAACGGAATTGCCTCATTACATTCAGAATGTACAGATTTTGCCCTTAAAATAGTACTACTCATTGCAAATCAGATTTTCATGGTAGCATTGCAAGAAGATAGTCAAGAAATAAATGTTCACAGTTAAAGCTTTTCTCTACACAGCTGAAATATAAGCAAATCGTATCAGGAAGATGTAAACTGATGGAAGTGAATAATTTTTACATTTTTTTGTTACCACGCAGTTTAAAAAAAAAACAACAAACACCACAAACTGTTTTATTTTTACTTAGGGTTTCACCTCTTCATATTCACTTATTGTACTGAAACAAATCCCAGCAAAAATAACTTAGACCTAACTGCCTTGTTTTTGAAATCTCCCTTGTGTTTGAAACTGTGTCTTCATACTACCACATTACTTAGAAAGATTGTCAAGTGTGCTTCGAAAGTCTTTATATTCTTTGCTCTCTAGGCATGATAGTATACACAACTTGAGCTACTTGTACTACTGCGTTGTTTTTGAAGTGTTAATGTACTTAAAATTCAAGATTTTTGGAGAAAAGGAATGTGCTGCATGTAATCAAGTTAGGGCAGGAAAACCTGTACAAAAAAACACCAAAATAAACAAAAAAACCCAAACAACTTGTTCAACCAGGACTTGAATGCTTGTTTTAAATTTAAGAGACCTTTGGAAGAAGGTCTCTTTGGAAGAAGGAGGACTTGACCTTCAAGAACATTCAGCTTCAGGGATGGTGATCCTAACATCTCCTGCCACAGCTTCTCTCTCCTCCTGTGCTGACAAATCCCTTAATGGCAAAGTGGAATACAGCAGAGGAACCTCTGAGTATGATCTTTACACTCCTTCCAAAATGAAATAAAATTAAGTCCACTTTCCTGATAGCCTAGAGCTTTATTCTGACAGCAGGATTTTAAAACTAAACTGATCCTCAGCAGTGAAGTTCAGGGAGCCTCAACACTAGGCTTTACTGTGGTGAGACTCAGAATTTTGGTACAACTAACTTATGCTGAGTTTCATCACACAAAGTCTAATGGCAGTTTAATAAAGTGATGTAATTTGGCACTTCATACAGAAATTATCATTCCAGCAGGATGAGAACATCTGATGCAACTTTACAGATCTAACTGTTTCATTCACAACATTTAAATGCAATTTATTTTGTAATTTAAGTCTAACGCTTGGATTTTCCTCTAGTCATCATATACCGATACCAACCAATATCAGGCAAATTGTGAAGCAAAGGCATTAAAATGATCCTGTGTAATCACCTCTGTGAACTGAGCTAAACCAATCTATCACCACTGTCACTTCTCTTACTGCTCTCTGTTTCACCTTGGTTGCAATATTCATCAGTAAGTTTGCACCTAGTGCAACTGTGAGGCTAAACTTAATGAGCTAGAAAAGCCAGTACATGCTTTTATTGTGAGGCTAAACGTCACAGACCCCAAATTACTGATTACAGCCATGGACTGTATCTGCACCCAGGAAAAAAAAAACAATCCAGAGCAAATCAAGAGCAAATTGAGAATATAACTTCAAATTGCTTATGTCTCTGTGTTACACATAATTATCAACATCAAGATAAAGAAGTCCTAGACTTCTTTGAAACACAGTAAATTAACAGAAATTTTGGAATTTTTCAATCAATGACCTGCTGATAAAAATCAGTTTTTGAATGTAATAAACACATGAGATTAGTTGCAAATCAAAAAGCTTCTACTTGCCCTTTCAAGACTCACTCTTCATTTCTGACAGGCTTCCCTTGCTCAATCTTGAAAATTGATCTTACCTTTCAGCAATTACTTCTGTCTTTACCCACCATGATCCACATGCAGATTCAATGGAAGATGTATTCACTCAGATCCTTTCCTATGTAGATTAAATGCTTGCTACTCTAACATCCTAGTTGTGCATAGGCTCAATAGAAAGTGCCCAGCTATTTGTCTTCACGTGATGCCTTAGCAATTATAATGCTTGCAAGAACACACAATTTAAGTTTCTGAGTGCAAGCTCCCTCTCAGGACAGCACCAAACAGCAGAGATTTACAACCAGACAACTTCCCCTAAACAATGGGGAAAAACCCCAGCCCCACAGAAATTCTTAGTGATTCCAAAAGGGAGGGATTTTCCCTCTAAGCAATTTACATTAACTCTCAGTCCGGGATTATATATTACATAAAACATGAACCACATCTCATCTTTTACAGCATCATATTGACAAAATTACTTTAAATCTTTGAGGTACTTTTATCTAAAATAAGAATAAAATAAACAATGCTATGTCTCATTTCTTATCTTGCAATGGCTTAAGAAAACAATATTAAAATAGGGATAGTTTATGATCTTAATAGCCATTATTTACTAAGATTGTTAAATCTTCATAAAAGTGCAATATAAAACAATGCAAACAGGAACAGAAAAATTATTAAAAAAACAGCTGGGCTGAAACAACCTGCCAAAGGTTTCAAAAGGCCTGTTATCAAGTTAATTTTACCATTAGAGTCAAGATCACACTTGCCTAAAGAAAACATGAAAAATTCACTTATGGGTGTTACCAGAATGATACGATCTCATCGAAATTTGACTGAGCCAGAAATAATGAACTTATAAAAGAGGCCAGATTCTGCCTTCCTTATTCATGAGTGAGTTTGATGCAGTAGAAATTCATCCCTGATTTCACTTTATCAGCTGAGAAAGATCTATCTCACTGAAGTACTGCACTCAGGAGTTTAAGGTAAGAAAAATTTGGCCCAAACACTCTCAGTAATGCAAGATACAATCTACATAGGCAAAGCAAAGCTTTATTGATAAAAGCAGGTTTATGCAAATTTTCAGCTACAAATTACCTCTGAAGATTTGGTACTGCAATGTTCAGACATCTATTTAGAAATACTATTTTGTTCTTTTTGGATGATGATCAGATATCTTATTAGATAAAGCTTTGTTCATGTGAATCTAATTATTCAGGTTTATGGTGAGTTCTTTCCTGTCTGAGCTTCTTGCAAAGCAACTTCAAACTGTTTCATTTTCTGAACAAACTGAGTTTCCAAACAACTTATGCTAGAAGAGGAATAAAGTAATCATCAGGAACTTAAAATACTTTGGTCTTCCAAGTCCTCAAAGGATTTAAAATACAGAATTTAATTCTTCTTCTCCCTGCTTTGAAGTGAATAATTTTTAGCAGAAGAACTTAGCCTGAGGTTTCTTCAGAGATAGTGCGGTATGCTACTCTGTATAAGAAATGGTAACAGCTTAAAACCTTACCAAACAAAGGTAGTCTGAAGGCTTCTGTCTAAGAAAAACATCATAAGAAAGGAATCTTTTCTCTGCAAAAATTGATGTGGTGTCTTTCTATTTACAGGTCCTAAATCTAGAACTGCTGTTTTATTCAAGTGACTAGACAAGGTGGAAGATGAAAAAGTTGAGAAAAAATAATCCATGGGAAAAAGGCTTAGATATGAAAACCTGAAGCATTCTTCTTACATAATTTTAATTACTCTTGGTCATTTTACAGTTACTCACTATATTCATTTTAAAGGTAGTCAGTTTAAGAGAAGATCATTAATACTAAATAGGCTTCTCTCATTTCAGTGACACTTCTTAGGAAAGACAAGAATAAAAGGCAAATTATCTATTTTAGGAGTATTTTTAATTCTAAAATAATCTGAATTAATAAATTCTGAGATACTCCCAAAATTTCCTGAAAAAATCCCAAAAGCTCCTCCTGTAGTAAACATTTGGAGTATATTAAGCCTTAGACTTAATACACTCCATTTGGGTGTCTATATCCACCTCTTTACATTTAAACTCTTACCGTTAAAGGTGATGTAATCAGCACAGTTTATGAAGCCACAAATGTGGTTCAGTTCACCCAAAGAACACATCTCTGTGTAAGTCTATATGCAGCTGAGTAGGGACTCAATCTCCTTTGATTGCAAATGGGAGCCAAGACAATCAGCTCATGTGGTGTCACACAGAAAGACATAATTTTAGGTGCCACTGTTGAATCCCGTCCTTGGGTTCAAAGCAGTCAAAACTTTTGTTTCTGCTTTTCTTACTAATTTTTTGCAAAGTAAATATCAAAATGAAAATGGAGATACCAGTTACATTTAGTGATATTTCATCAAAATACATAAGAAAATTACAAATAAATAAAACAGTTTTTACTTTAAGAAATAAACCTTTCAGCAGGAAAAAAAAACAAAAACAAGAGACCTACTCTAGGCCACAGAAGACAGAAAGACAACTAATGAATTTCTATTATTTTTCTCCTGTAAGGCAACAATACTAATGAATATAAATGATCTTGTTAAGAGAGTACACATGTACTTCAGAACTAAATCCTCATGAGCAGGTGTTCCATAATAAAAAATGTCAGAGCTCATTGAAAAGTTAGGAGAAAAATTTTAACTCTTGGAAGAAGGACCTCAACAGCAGAGAGGCATTATAATAAGAAAACTATTAATACTAAATATAAAGTAGCTTTCCTACCTGTGTGCAGACAAATTACTGAGGTGCAGGGTGTATTTTTCTTCAGCAGACAACCCATCCATCATGAAGTAAAAAACATGAAAATTACTCTGGTTGAGAGGCTGGATAATGACACGAGACTTCTCCAACATGTATGTATAAATCCTAGCTGATTAAGAAACAAACACATAAATTCATCATTATACTGATTGTTCTGAACTTAAATATCTTAAACCATTCAACATTGCAACAGTTAAGAAAAAACAATATTTCTTATAAAATTATCTGAGGGGAGCATATAAAATATAGTATTACCATTCATACTCACGGTTTTCTATATTAATCATATATAAAACCTAACTTCATTAAAATTGGTGGAACAAACATATTACCTTACTTACTGTTTTACATTACCATTAAAACTACTTAGTTTTAAAGATACTGATGTTGATTTGTACCAGTTGCTGTATTTGGCAAGAATTTCTGAGACAAGCTGTTAGTCATCTCACCAAAGTGTAGCCATCTGAGCACTGGCATCTATTCTAGCCTCCTTAACAGAAAGATGGAAGACAGATTCAAGACCTCTTGAAAGAAACACACTTGGAAGCATTTCTTCTTTCTCTGCTGGTAATCAAGAACATGGAAATTAACAGTTTAGATTAACCACCTAGCTTCTAGATGGCTACAAAGAGACAAATCCTCTGCAGAACTGGTTATCAACAAGCTCACTAACCTGAGCCTGGGGAAACATGGGCATCTCAGAAGGGCTATGACGACCTGGATAAATGAGAAGCCATGTGAATCAGCAGTCTGGGAAGGAGGTGAAGGAGGTTGAATATGAGTGAGATTTGCCTACAGAAATGCAGCTTACAGGATCATACATAACCTCCGGCCCACTAAGATTCTGAAAGATGCAAAGCACAGAAGCAAAGGAAATACTGAGCCCTCAGATCCATGCACCTCTTCACAAGATAACAGGCATTTTGGAGATATCCATGAAGAGACGGGGATATTCACCATTTTGGGCAGGCTACTCTTCAGCTCTCCCCTGAGAGTAGAACACCCCATGTTTCCAGATGCAAGAGACTAAGAGAACAAGGGAATGTCCAACTGTAGCTAGAGGTCAGGGCCTTTCTGGTCAGTAGGAACCTGATCCCAGTTCCCACTTACCCAACTGCTGGCATACTTTATCTTACCATTACTTAAATAGTAGCTGTGGTGCAAAGACCAGAAGCATGTCTCTTCACACACAACTGAGCACCTCCACCACATGGACACAGTCCATTTTGCTGCAGGTTTAGGCTTTTTAATGGCAGAGCTTTCACAGAGCCTTTGCAAGGATCCTCACCCTGGAAAGGACTGTTGAGTTTAGAGCATAAGGTGTACTTCTCAGCAATGGAGGAGCTATATTTTTGAAACCCTGTAAGCAGATGAGAATATTAAACTATAGCTTCCCATAGCCTGGTTTTCAACCAACTCATCCAGGACTCCTTTCTTTATGAACTGGAAGTAGCTCTTGAACATATAGTGACTGTAAACATTGGTGCGTGCATCCTGCAGCACAGCAAGTATATTTTCTAAATGCATATCACTCACGTCTTTTTAGAATTTTTCTTTTTTTTTAGTTTTTTAAGATGTCTGGGATTAAGGCGTTATTTTCAGAACCAGTTTTGGGCTCACAGGTGTTGCCCGATGCAAAGTGAAATTTGGTGAGTGAGAGTGTGTATCAGAGGCACGGTAGTTGCATTAGCCTAATGACTAGGCCAGCAGGCAGCATGTCATGTTCCTGCCACCATGCAGTTTCTAATGTCCACAATAGCTCATTCACTGCTAGGTTGGTTATTGCTATATCATCTGTATCTGTCTGGTCATTTTAATTTAAATTCCACCTATCTTCCCATCTTTTGAAGTTCTTTAAATTCCTGTCTATACTGTTGAAATAAACACAGCAAACCTGAGGTTACTTGAAACAGTATGTATGAGGGAACAAAACCTTTGAGAATACTGCTGAAAGACAGTGTAGACTGGAGGGAAATGAAATGGGTGAAACGTGAACATATTGTATTGAGAAAGGTCTCAGCAGCTAAATTATGTTCTTGAACTAAATATAACTATGCAGGGTCTCTCAAAGAACTACTCCGCACAGGCCAAACCATCCTGGACACATCTCAGTTAAGGAGTACAGAAGGTCAGCGGTACATTAGCCAGGGACATCCTCTATGCTTTCTTTACTTAACACCACAGACGTGGCCTGACATATGTGCTGGCAACAAAAATCATGCCTGGGATTCTGGAAAAGAGACAGTAGGACTGTCAGAGAGAGTTGTATGTCTGACTTGCTGAACCAAGGAGACATGATCTGGCCCGTTTAATCATCCTACAAAAGGTAGTAGTGAACTCCATTATGGAATCTGTATTATGAGAAATTGTATATCATCCATCTAATCCTCTGCTGCTACTCTACAGAAAAAACTAAAAAACCAAAACCTGTACTGGAAGTGAAAAGGCACACTTGGGAAATCATGTATGTTTCTGGCTCCAGTACCTTTGCAACACATTATAAATTGAAGCAATGCAATCAGGCAGACTGGCCCAGACACACACTTTCATCAGAATCAATCATTACCCGGCTGTCATTCCTACAGGGTAAAACAGAATAGATGAACCTGAAGGATGATGTCCATCTTTTATTGTGCTTGTAACTTATTTCTCAATAAAACTAATCTGACCATCAATTAATTTGAAAAGAGTCCACTTCAAATCTTTAATCACATTTTGTGCGCAATATTCTTCAATAAGGCTGTCATAACCACCACTTCAGGTGTTTTTAACATTCATTGATTAATAAAAGCAGGAAAAATGTTACCAAAGGTCATCTATCATTTAACTTTAATGCTGGGCAACATCACTTATTCAGATGACACAAATTAATTCAGCCCTTTCCAGGTACTTCAAGTCACCTGCACTTTAATAAGGCTAAATACATTTCATCACAACTAGCATCTCCTGCAGTTGGAAGAACTGTTAAGAAAAGCCAAGCTTCCAATCAACAAGAATCATACACAGCACATCTTAATGGTGCTAAAGGAGTCATAAAGAAAATTATCATGGTAGTACGCTTTTCTACAAAGTGAAGTAGGTTTGTTAATCTATGTGTGAAATAAAAGGGAGAAAATAATAGAGTTCCTAAGTGAAGTCTGTCATTTTTGCGCAGTGGAAATTGTGCTTCCAGGCACAAACAGATTTGTACTTCCTTTAACTGCTCACTTGATCTACTCAACAGCTCCACAGTCAGCAAACAGATTCTGTATTAAAAGTGGGGCCAGTGAAATCTGTCTTTCAGCTGTGCATTCTTAGAAACTACATTGCTCCTTCTCAAAAATCATGCTGTCCTAAACACAGCTATTGTTAAAGACAATAACATTTGTCAGTCCATTTCAATGCAACTTAAAAAAAAAAAAAATCAGTCTTTGCTTTTCAAAAAGTGAAGACTGAGAAAACCAATGCCTGAAAAGCAAGTCAGAAAATTTTGAGACTTTATTTTCTCTTCCTAAGCTTCTTTTTAAGTAATCTGAGGAAATTTATAGAGGCATTAATTTTCATCTTAGAAATGATATGAACTTACCTGAAGGACCATTCTGGGAAGAAAAAAAAAAAAAAAAAATCAGCCTTTTGCTACTATGCTGTAGGAATTCATCATTCTCTAGGAATGATATTAATTTTTTTTGCCAGAAGATCAATCTTTGAATTCTGAATTTATTTTAGAAACTTAATGAAATGGCTGGTCTGTAGTTTATTCTAAGTGTTTGTTCTAATATAAAACCTTTTACTACATAAAACCTCTTCAGATATCTGTACTGGCTTTGAGTAGAACCACACTAAAAGGCTCCATCCTTGTTTTCAAGACATCGTGGCAAAGATACAGTTTATGCTAAAGAATGAATCAAACCTAATATTGAAAATTATGGGGAACATTTCTGTTATTTAGGTATATTTTACTTTCTGCTAGAAGAATAATCCTTATGTGACAAAAGTCAGAGCATTTCCAGGGTCTAAAAGAACTTCAGCATGAACAAGAAGCTGTCACAAACTTCATCGGTGTCCACTGAAAACGCAAGGAGTGCCGTCTTGAGCTTGTCCTCCATAATAAAAGTGTACCCACGTACTTTGCACGTCCGTCCCTCAGCAAATTGTTCTGGATCTCCACCAGTAAGATCTGTCTTTGGAGGAGTTTAAACCACCTGCACCCTTTGATGGAGGCAGTCTAGTGTCACTTGGATTTTTGTTTACAAATCAAACAGATTTAGCCCTGTTAATATCAGTGAGTTATAAAATCACGGCTCAGCAAAATCAGGTGCTCTGCATATTTAAATTTTTAATTAATGTTTAAACAGTGCAGGACAGTAAATACTGCTGCAAATGATCTCGCAAAAAAATACAGAGAATCCCTGGGTGGAATTTAAACTTGCCAAACACAACATGCCTGATTCTTTTCTCATTTATGGGGGTCTAAATCTGGGACAATTTCACTCAGAAGTGATGTTTAGCAGTGGCCGAGAAAAGGCAACTTCTACTACACAAATCAAAGAGCAGGAAGAATTGCAAATTTCAGAAATATAGAACACACTTCTACTGCTGAAGTAAGGCTTGTCTCTCTTGACAGTAAATTATGTAACTTTTGGCTACCTTAGGTTTGGTAAGAATAATTGATACAATTCCTAAATAATTGGGGAATAGCAGGGTAAACAAGTAATTTTTTTCTATTTGTTAATGGACCTGACTACCCCTACATTTTCTCATTTAATGCCTGTGGCTTGAGAATGATAAAAACACAGAATTAGTGTACCAGAAAACTGACACAAGAACCTACTTAATTGATTCTGTCACAGGCAATGGCTATGAATTAAACTGGAAGTTCTGGGTAAAGCTGTTCATAAACCCACGCCCTGCAAACACAATATACTCAAATTAAAGATGTGCAATACAAAGGATTTATAAAATGTTGTCTTTGGGGATTGATCTTTATTTTTACAAACTCAACTGAGATGCTCTTCAGTCCATGCTAATGTATATATAATTTTGCTTTCCTCCCACAAGAGCTTATAAATGAAAAACAAAATCACAAGTTTTTAGTTTTGAATTTCCTTTACAATTATCCTGCATTCATTATAAAACAAACCAGAAAAAAGTGATAGTAATTTCCCATGCAGTAACATTTTCCCTGAAGAAACTATCATATTTTCTAGAGTATAGTGAACTGTAAGAAAATGTAATTCCCACTATGAAATATTCCCAAAGAATTTTTTTAGGAAATCCTTCAGAAAGCATAAACACATTTAAAATTATATAAAAAAGGGAGTAGATTTGGAAATGTTTATCTAATGGAACCTAATTTATTTGGAACAAAAGTGTGTCTTGCCATACAGCTTCTCCATCAAGGAAGAGCAGTGCAAGTCGAAAACTCTCTATGTGCAGTTATTTCTGCAGACATACCTTGCTTTGACACTGAGTAACTTTATGATGACCTGTGTGGACCAGAAATTAAAGCTCTCTCTGACTGCTTTTGAAGAGCAGAGTTTTCAGAATCAAACTGAAAGATTGCTCCATTTTCTTGTATTTCTTTTTATGTCGCACTAATGATTGCTTACAAGGGATTAGAGACTCACATTTACTCTGAAAACAAATTTCACACTATCTTGCCTCTAACAAGAATAAACATCAATATGATTCCTAGTTGTTTCAAAAGAAGTTCTAAGCTGTAATAAATTACCTCCGATTTCAGTATTACAGAATAAACTTGTTCATTTATTCTTCACTAAACAGATTATATTATCATGCAGTAATTTAAGGGATACTTAAAATACCCAACACAATATTAGGTAAAAGTGCACAACTCAATCCCTTTTTAACTCTTCATTCACAGCGTTGCACTACACAGCTCTCTCAGTTTGTTGATCTGTGAAATAAAGCGAAACATGATTTCCTGGAAAATATGAGGAGTCTGTGGTGTCAATTTGTTTCTTGTCCTTCCCTGCCACCTTGTGGTTGCTCAGAACAAGGCACTGCTCACGCCTGAGAAGTGATCAGTTCACACGCCATGAAACCTGTTCCTCTGACACTGCCTAATCCCCCGTGCCTCTTTCACAAACTTGGACAGCCCTTATTGTCCAATTCTGTGTACGGCACACTGGGATCTCTGATCTAACATTCTGTGCATGATATTAAAATAAACAAATTAAATGATACTTACCTGCAATTAATGTTTTTTTTCTCTCACAAAACTGTAGTTCAAAATACTTTATAAAACAGCTGGAAAAATCATTCAAGGGTGTTTTAGCATGTCCAAAGGCCTCCAAGATACAGTTTACCTGCAAAAATTAGTAAAGAAGCAATAAGAGAGGAAATAAATAGGAAGATATTTCAAGAAACATCAGTGAGGTTTGCTCGGGATTAATAAATGGGGAAAAAAAAGACGACCATTTTTCATCTTGGTACTTAAAAAAACCCTTGGCAGGTTTTTTTTCCAAAATAGAAATTAAAGTAAGACAGCTCAAAAAAAAAAAAAATTCAAAAAAAAGCAATGTCAGAATAGTGGAAGTTGTAAGTGAAAGGAGAAGACCGTCATTCACATGTGAGCTGCGTCCTTACCAGTAGTTTGGATATGAGTGACTGGAGTCATATTGCTGGAGCTGGCACACTTAGTAAAAATATTAGAATCTTTGAAGACATCTTATGATGTTAGTCAATACTAGCAGCCCAACAAAGGAATTTACAAGTTTTATATAATGTCAGAAATGGCATAAATTATTGATTTCAAATAGAATTACTTCAGGATTATACTAGCGAAAAACCTAGGAAAAAATAGATTCAGACATTTTTACGGCATGTCTCACAAATGCATATCCATGTTATGCTTTCATGGTCACAGCCATTGTATTTAGCTTTTTTGTGTATAGTTAGCTGCTCACACCCCTTGTACTCTGACAGGTTCCCTTCAGAACTTTCTTCTGTGCATCCTTAGAAGTTGATTTCAATGTGGTCCATGTACACTGTTGTTCTGACATCACCATTTTCATGAAACTGGATGACTTAGCTGGGGGAGGGGGGGGGTGAAGAAGTCTGTGGAGTGGCACAGATAACATGTGATTCAAACCACAAAGACAGAAGCTCTAAAAATCAAACCCTTCACAATTATTAATTAAACCAGCCATCTGTGCAGTAGGTGGCAGCAGAAAACTTGTCAGCCCTAGTTTAGGTTCCAATTCCACCCCAGTAGTGTTGTTTAGGATGTACTTGCTCTTTACACTAATTCAGCACCAGTGCAGCTTTATTAATTTAATGGTGCTATGCATAACTGCGGCAGGAATGAGTCCAGACTATTCTGTTCATTAAGGCACCTTAAAAGGCAAATAAATTAAAATCTCTTCTCTATTCACTATGGGTGAGATCTGATACATTTACCTTTACTATCTAAAGTCAGATATCCCATCTAAGCTAGTTGTAAAGGATCTTTCTATAACCAAAATTTGTGATAATTCTCTTCCACCTCCATTGATTAAGGTCCATTGATAGCTGTCTCTGACCTGAGATCTGGGATGAGAAGTTTCATCAGGAAAGGTAATTTTTTAAAAGAATTTGAATTGGCAATCCAGGATTTAGCATGATTTAAAATGTCAGTATGAACCTTTATAGGGAATTAAATATGGATATATGGAAATATATATTTTGGAAATTAAATATGACTGAACAAATATTCAGAACTCTTACCTGTTTCTTAAATATATTTAGTAGACAAATATTGAGCCATATAACTTTGTTCAATCCTTGCAGTTTTCCTGCAAGTTTACAGTTGCTGTCTTGCATACTGTTACTTCAGATGTCTCAACACTTATACCATCCACAAAAGCATCACCACACCATACAGGCAAATTTATTCATTTACTGAAAGCAATTAATGTTTAAGAAACAGTTCCTTATCACAGAAATGTCTCCTATTCACTGCACCACTGATTTTCAAAGTCACCAAAAAAGAGAAACAAAACTGCCTCCACTTTTGAGATTTCTCTTATCACATCAATGTGAGCGTAATCCCATTCCCATTCAGGGAGAAAAACTTCCTTTGACTTCAAAGGTGAAAACAAAGCATTTATGAATTTCTACAGAGCAGATGCCTTTTTCTGTACAGTTCAAATATCTCTGCCTATCCAAGAAGCCAAGGTTTTGCTTCATTCCACTCAGTGATCAGAATGATACTTACATGTTTTATCTTCGTATCAAAGGTATTTCTGCTGCAGCTGGCTCTGCAAGTGAGGTGTTTCACTATCTGTTTGCAGGCTTCAGTCTTCCCAGAACCACTTTCTCCACTGCAACATGACAGGCAAGGAAGAAAGGGAGGAATCATTGTTAGTTTCACAATTGAAACGTTATTTATATTCTCTGCTAGCTTTGTTTGAATGGATTTAAGGTACCTCCATCAAACTTTCATTTCAAATAACAGAAGGTTTATGGATGACAAATTAAGAACAGAACACAGGAGATAGACTGACTGTCTATGTTCATGAGGGCTGTCAGAGCTGTCAAGAGACATTGTCTTGTACCACTAGTCAAGCCAATCAAATCCAATGCTTTCAAGCTTTTTTGAAGGTATTTATAGCACAGATTTTATGTTTTCCTTTATCTTTTGTCCGGCAAAGGAGCTCACTTATGCTGCCTGGTTCTCTTTGCAGATGGGAAAATTACTGCTGTGGTAATGATGGGGAATCAGAAGAAATGGAAAGTGAAGAATACAATAGGAAGAAGGGAAAGAAAATAAAAAAGGAACAGTAGGGAGAAGGAAAAGCTTATTGATTTTATAACCTGCTCAGTTTCTGAAATACACTCTGACTTTAGTGATTCTGTCTGGATCATTGTGATTTCTTGTTTGTGATGTGGAATAAATATCCGAAAGAATGAGAATCTCTGACAGGCAAAGTGACTAAAGTAAATAAGGCAAAAGGAAATAGAATGACATAGGTGGAAAGAAACAATAGAAAACTGGTGGGATGGAGGAAGGAAGAAAAATCAGCAGGTGCATTTTAAGCATGAAGCAGGAAGGAAAAGGAAAAAAGAGATGGAAAGGATTAAGTTAGTGAAGTCTGATTAAAAAATTAGGCAAGAATTTCTTACTTGAATTATAAGATGATGTTTTCTTTACAGACAACTGAACCAAATAAAATGTAATTTGATGCTTCTCCTTCATTTATTCACTTGATCAAATTTAAAAGGCTGTTTATACAACAGCCACTTAGATTTTTCACAAGTACAATGGATGTGATGGCTGGTCAATCTGTTATCTGCATATTTTAGTTTCTGAAAATGAGAAGGCAGCAAAATACAGTAGCTGTCTCGCTATTCCTTTATCTATTCAAATATCACTTCAAAGGAGAAATCAATTAAAAAGGAAGAAACAAAAGAGGGAAGGACAAAAAAGAGCTCCATACTTGAATAGCAATGCACCATTTAATCTCATTCAACTCTCATGGGACATACATGCAGCTTGGTGAATATCTTATTGTTTGCCTGGCAAACTTTAGTCTTACGTGACATGACAGATCTTGTCATTACTATATGGGATATGTCAAACTGCTTTTGTCTATGTTTTCCATGTTTCTATATCTATCAAGGTGGAGGCTGACACTGGACTTCAAACTCCTACTGGCATCAGTAGGAGGTTTATGGTCCAAGACTGCAATGGTTTACAATCTGCCAACATGTTGATGTATCTGATGAAATTCAGCTGTGGGTCCTGAGGGAGCTGGCAGATGAAGTTATTAAGCCACTATCCATCATTTTTGAAAAATTGTGGCAGTCAGGTGAAGTCCCTGCTCTCTAGAAAAAGGAAAATATTAACATCCATTTAAAAAAGAAAAAAAGTAGAAGACAGGCAACTATAGACCAATCAGTCTCTATTCTATGCCAGGGCTACGGTGTTGGTGGACAGGGGCAGAGCAACTCACATTGTCTGCCTGAACTTACGTAGTGTTTGACACTGTCCTGCACAACATCCTTGTCTCTAAATTAGAGATTTGATGGATGGACCATTTGGTGGATAAAGAACTGACTGGATCATCACACAGAAAAAGTGGTGTTCAACATCTCGTTGTCCATGTGGAGACCAGAGATGAGTGGTGTCCCTCAGGGGTAGGAACTGGGGCGGATATTGCTGAACATCTTTGTCAGTGACATGGACAGTGGGATCAAGTGCTCCAGTTTGCTGATGACACCAAGCTGTGGGGTGACACTTTATGCTGGGAAGGGATACCATCCAGAGACCTTGACATGTTTGAGAGGTGGGCTGATGCAAACCTCATTAAATTCAACAAAGCGAAGTGCAAGGTCCTGCACCTGGGTCGTGGCAACCCCAGACACACCTACAGGCTGGGCAGAGAAGTGACAGAGAGCAGCCCTGAGCAGAAAGACTTGACAGCAATGGTCAATGAAAAATTCACCATGAGCCAGCAGTGTGTGCTCACAGACCAGAAAGCCAAGATAATCCTGGGCTATATCCAAAGCAGTATAGCCAGCTGGTTGAAGGAGCCAATTTTCCTCCTGTACTCCATTCTTGTGAGTACTGCATCCAGCTCTGGTGTCCCCAGCATAAGAAGGACATTGAATTGTTGGAGCAACTCCAGGGGAGGGTCACAAAGTTGATAAGAGCATCTCCCTATGGAGACAGGCTGAGAAAGTTGGGGCTGTTCAGCCTGGAGAAGAGAAGTTTGTGTGGAGACCTCATAGCAACCTTCCAGCACCTGAAGGAGGCCTACAGGGAAGCCACAGTGGGACTCTTTGTCAGGAACTGTAGTGACAGAAAAAGGAGTAATGATACAAACTGAAAGAGGGGAAGTTTAGGTAAGATATTAGCAAGAAATCTTGTACCGTGAGGGGAGTGAGACACTGGAACAGGTTGCCCAGGGAGGTTATGGGTTCCCCATCCCTGGAGGTGTTCAAAGCCAGGTTGGATAAGGCCTTGAGAAACCTGGTCTAGTGGGAGGTGGGAGGCCCATGGCAGCAGAGGTTGGGACTAGACCACCTTTAAGGTCCATTCCAACCTCTTCACATTCTATGATTCTATGTTATGTGAAGATCTAAACTAGGAGGTCACAAAGCCATGTTTAAACCAGGTCTAAGAGTAAATGGAATTGTGTAATGTCAAGATGGTCACTGTCGCAACTAATATGAAATTAGCAACTCTCCAGAAACGACAAGGTTCTCCTTAAGGGCACTATCCCTTGGTCAGATTTTCGGCTTCTGACTCTGAAAGAGTTTCAAAAGTCAGACGGTACTTGATGTCACCCTACAAAATATGCATCTCTGCCCATGTAATGATGACTTCACTCTCCAAACACTAATTGTACCATTCTGCCTCTATTCTTAAGATCCAGCATTAGCCTTTATAATGGCAATCTCCAGATTCCATGTTTCTTTGCCTGTTGTCACTAACAGGAACCGAGAAAAATTGAAACAGGACACTAGTCCTCCCTTACAGACAGGATATTCCTCCCTTACAGACGTTTCACAATATTAGAAATAACAGATCTTATACTGTATTATCCAGAAGTGTGGAGATACTTACAGCTTTTTACCAGCTAGGCTCGTAGTTCAATGCCTTAGAAAGCCTCGGGCAGCCTAGAGAGGTAGCACGGGCAATCCAGCATTTCAGTAGCTCTAAAAGCGGTAAGTGTATTAGCTGCAAAGCTGATACCACCAGCAGAAGCAAAGAGGGAGAAATATAGCTCCCAGCTTGCCTAATTTCCTGCAATTAGAAGCTTTCAAAAGAAACAGACAAACCAGGCCAAAACCAGCCACTGTAACAGAAAGTTTTTCCAGGTTTCAAAAATCTTTCTCACAACTGGAGAAATTGAGGGTGGGGAGAAGGGATGCTAAAATAAAAGTTGATGTGCCTCTGTTTTCAAGAATTACAAAGCAGGCATGCAACTTAAAATTAAAACCAGAAAAAATTACTTCTTAAACAAAGAAACTGGAGTGTTCACCATGAGTTTCCCCACTTAAGCATTTATTTGCTTCACTTTTAACATAAAGCTATGTGTTGTTTTTGACTGCAAGACAAATGTGGCCCAGCTAACACGACCATGCAAGCAAGCAAAAGTGGACAGTTTCTGTACATTTTTGAATATTTCTTCTCAAGATTCATGTTTTCTGAACATTGCAGGAACTCAGCTGCAAAGATATGACATGCTCGGCTCAACTGTTCATTTTACAGTCCTGCCACGGGAGGTTGTTGATCAAAATGATTGCTACATTACTGTTCAGGGCTACAAAATTCACTAGAATGTGGTTGCTGAAAGAGAGACACAACATGACTTAGTTGTTCTGTACATTTCAATGGTATATTCACTTTCAGTGAAATACAGATTGAACCGCTGAGAAAAAAATGCTATGTTAGGAAAAGTTTTAATTGTTGATACCATTATTTGGAACATTTGAGGCAATTTAACAATGGAAAAGTAATTTGGTACCTTGTACCAGATCTTGTTTATTCCATTTCATTTGAGGTTGAATAAAATTTTTTGTAATGTCAGTATTTTTGCCCTAGAAATTCAATGCTGCTTAGAGAACAACTCCTGTTTTCTCTTTTAAATAAGTGTTTCATCACTATATTTTTCCAAATGCGATTTACAATATGAATGTTGGTTTCTTATTACTTTTGTTTGGATTGACTTATCAAGGAGTAGAGTAAGTTAGCAACAAAGCAGAAAAGCATTCTTCTGCACTAAAACTTCCTTAGAAGGCGATACGGAACGGACAAAGAAGGCTTATTTCACGTATAAAAAAAGGTTAAATTAGAAACAGCGTACTCCAAAGGAAAGGAAAATAAACAGAGAATTTGAAACCCTATTCTCACATAGGGCTTTAGGCAAGTTCCATGAAGTTTTCTCACTTTATTCCTTCTTTGGCTTTCCAGCTTTTTTTTATAACTACCTGATGGAGGGCCTGTTCCCTACTATTTCTTCATGAATATTTTGTTAATACAACCTTAATTACAGGTCTAATCTTTCTGTCTTCAAATATTATGAATAATTTAAAAAATAAGTTCTATTTTGACATAAAAAATTAAAATCTTAATTTGTTAGGAAAAAGTCCAATTGAAAGTGTGAAAATACAAAGCCATGTGAAGCAAAGAACACAAGACATAATACACCCAGGAGGAACTAAAGAACCTACACCCATCAAATCCATGGCATTTGGATTATCATACAACTCTTTTGCTTTCTTGTGCCAGTCTAGCTGGGCTGCTAGTGACACCCACGCTGGAGAGCTCCATGTGGAACATGTGCTTGCTGGACATCCACGTGAACGGCCTGGCTGTGAAGAGCTGTGGCTGGAGTTCCAACTCCCTTCGTGGTGACTCCCAAACCCACAAAGCCTGTGTGAACACCCCAGCTCTGAGACCACCACAGCAGTTGGTCCCCACCGGGTTAAAAAGTTATTGGATGGAGAGGGACTTAGGCAGACAGAACCATCACATGGAAGTAGTTAATCAAGGAAGCCCAGGTAAAAGAGTCAGAAAATAGCCAGCTCCAGGCAATTTTTAAGAATTGCTTTCTGCAAGTACTGAGAAGTACCCGCTTACTCTTACTTTATGCATATTAGGCTGGTGTGTCTATACCTTTATGATTTCAGAACACTGGCCCATTATTGGATCATTACTGTTTGGTAAGCAATAATCCCAGTATAAAGAAATTCTACAAATCATCTATTTAGGGAAAATATGACGAAATATATAACATGTGAGGAGCAATATATCTGTCATTTGAGATAATAAAAATGACAGGGTTTTATTTTTTGCATTTCATTTTCAATTCTGAGCAAAGGTACCACACTCAGAACTGCAGAAATACTTAATGAAAAGAACTTATTCCTGCAGTACTTGAACTATAACCAGAAATGATGGAAAACTGCTGATGGAATGTGTTCATATAAGATTTCCACCAGATTTAAAGGAAGACAGGTGTGCTGTTTTGCATGAACTTCTGAAACAAATCTCTTATTGTACTACCCTAAACAGTGAGCATTACTACTCCAAATTCCCATTAATATAGTAAGATATATCCAGGGAAGAGTGACTTAAGTTTGCACACTTTTGGGGGTCAGAATAATTTATTTCTTCTCCATTTTCTGAGTATGTAAGTGAGACACTGAGTCTTGCTCCCAGTGACTGAGGTTTCTAGATTTGAAACAAATATGTGCAAGCAAAACTGTTAAACATAAAAGAGTGGGTTGTGTAATATCAGTAATGTTATCTATAACTGATCAATCCTGCATGTTAGTTGGAAATTATATTCTTAAAATTGAGCTAAATTGAACAGTGTATTTCTAAACAATGTTTTAATACAAATCTGTAACTGCACTTATGATATATGGAACTATACTTTCAAAAAAATAAATATTTTTTACTTGATCAGAATGGCTTTGGTGATGCTAAACTGAGGAAATCCAAAGCTTTCAATGCATTCCACTGTAAAACACAAGGATTTCTCTCCATTCCAGGTTATTTGGCTCAAAAATGTGATTTATATCACAACAGAATCATTGGATAGTGACACTCCTGTCTGCTAAGAAGTTAGACCATTTCATTTTATGTATTCATTATGATTTTTTGACTCACAAAATTAGCCATCAGCATGCCATAAATCTTTGGTTTGATTTACTAAGGATCCTTAGCTTTTAACAAGTCTATATTTAGGCTCCCTAGACAGCTCTTTACTTATCTTGTCAGTGCTTAATGTATTTTCATATCCTGAAAAGCAAGAGCAAAATGCAGTCAGAAGGAAGCTAACCAAGAAAAGTCCACCTACTGGCTACTTAAGAGCATAACTAATAGCATTATTTTATTCTGTAACTTCCATTAGAAGTTTATACAAAGACAGCTCTTGGTGTTAAGTATACAGGAGTGAAGCTGGCTTGCTATAATCTGATAATAATTGTGAATAACTGATAGTAAGTTCTTCAGTGATTTGGCGAAATGCTTCCCTGTTGTAAAATGCTCAATTTCAGTGAGTGAACTTTTGCTCAGATGTGAAGTGACTGGGGAAAAAAAATTTTGTAACATGGTAAGAAATTTGGCTGCACTTCAAGTCCTGTGTCCAGTTCTGGTCTCCTCACTTCAAGAAAAACATTCAAGTGCTGGACAGAGTCCAGAGAAGGGCAATGGAGCTGGTGAAGCGTTTGGAGCATGAGTTCTACAAGGAACAGCTGAGGGAGCTGGAGGTGTTTAGCCTGGAAAAAAAGGAAGCTTAGGGGAGACCTGAGCACTCTCTACAACTGCCTGAAAGGAGGCTGTAGCCAGGAGGGGATCAGCCTGTTCTCCCAGGCAACCAGTGACAGGACAACAGGAAATGGCCTCAAACTGTACGAGGGGAGGTTTAGGTTGGACATCAGGAAGAATTTAGTCTCAGGAAGGGTGATTAGACATTGGAGTGGGCTGCTCAGGAGGTGGTAGAGTCACCGTCCCTGGAGGTATTCGAGAAATGACTGGACAGTGCCATGGCCTACTTGACAAGATAGTGTTCAGTCAAAGGTTGGACTCGATGATCTCAAAGGTCTTTTATAATCTCATTGATTCTGTAATCCTGTGGATTAAGTTTAAAGATTCAGAAAATATGAAAGTAAGTAAAATGTGGAAAGATAGAGATGATAAGACTGAATAACAAATTTCTTTTACTGAGTACATCAAATTCTCCACTGCTTTCAGAGAGCTTGAGAAAAGAAGGATTAACAGATTTGGGGATTAAAAAGTTCCAGGTGAATGACAGGTTTCACCATTATTAAAACCAGCATATTTGGATAAAACTCTTTTCACAGATTCCTAATACATTTATTCACAATCTTGAAGTTATTTACCATCAAAACAACACTGAATAAAGGCTAAAGTGCATTTTAAAGTCCATTTTGAGCTTGGAGAGTTAAAGAACAAACTCATGATCACACAGACATTTGAGGCAGAGTGCAAGCTCCAATACAGGCGCCTCACCACAGAGGTTTATAATTTAGTCAAGGACTTATCATTTTTATTGTCAATAGATCCTATTTCTAATCCTGATTCATGTAGTATTAGCAAACACACACAGCAGTTTTGAATTCTTTACCATTAACTCTTGCTCCTAATTAGATGCAGCTACATGGAGTGGCAATTGCCCAAGAGAATTTATGAACTTGAGATGTAATTAAACCTTTCTCATTTCTATTTTTCTCTAATGTATGATACAGAGATCAGTACACAGAAAAAAAATCTGTTGGAGAAAAAAATAAAATGGAAATTTCAACTGCTGAGGCCCAAGGGAAACAGCTGAAAGGCAGGAGGTACAAATTAATTAATAGAAAGATAAATTTTCACCTGAGGATAAAGCACTGGGGATGGTGCTCCTGGAATAGCATGTGGTAAGCTCTTTCAGCACAGGAAAATATATGTGGGGGAAGCGAGGAACACAGTTTTCCAGAATTACTTAAATAAAGCTGGGTGACCTGAAAAATTGTAGAAAATTAAAATGACAAATACATTTCAAAACAATTATGTTTCGTCCCCCTAATTTGGGTCTTTTGTAAAGCTTTATAAGCATTATGAACAGAATCTCTCTAGCTATAGAGGTGATACTTTTACAACAGCTATGAAGTCCTTAATTGCAGAAAATAGAGCTTTAAACACAGAAGGTCTAATTAAGACACAAAAGTAAACATAACTAGAGGACTTAACAATACTGGTTTGTGCATTAATAAAACAAAACCTAGTAAGCTATTTTTTAATACCTTACATCTATAGTTTCTCAAAATCTTGACTTGAAAATATACAAAATGAGATATGAACATCCCATGAAAATTTAAAATTGAAATCAAACGAATAGGTTATAAACTAACTAATTTACTACATGACATCCCACAAATACTCTCTCTGCAATATAGAATAACTCCTGATAGACACAGCTGGCAACATATACTCTCCTTAAAGCCTGAGTAAATCCAAAATATCTGCTGTAGAAACCACTTTTTTTTTTTTTTTCTTTTTTCTGAGGGTATCCTGATGTTCTCACCCCTTGCTGTCCCATGCCTGTCTTATTTATTTAGATATTAAGCTATTCAATCCTGGGGCATCTACAACACTGCAGCTGAATGAATCCTCCATATACATTCTCAGTCAGGCCTTAAGGGCTACCAGACAAAAAAAGATCAAATCCACACCAATTCTCCAGGAATCATTTCAGAATGTCACAACGTACAAAGAAAAACCTTCACACGTGTATGCTCAATGCAAAATGTTTCAAGTTTACATATTTTTCTAACACAAACTTCAAGAATATATTTGTCTTAATCAGGCACAAGTAAATTCTGCAGGAATGTAACAAAGCAGCGTGACCACAGCTCAAGCACTTCTACAGTCACTAAGATACCTTCAAAGTCATATTTGCATGTTCTTTGTAGTATAATGCTATTATAATGTGTAGTGTAGTAGTACAGTGTATTTCCAGGTAAAAATGCAATAATATTATCCTCTAACAATTGCATTGAATTTCGTAAGAAGCAAAGTACATCAGTGTCTATTAATGTATGATTCTTTGTCATGTCAGAATGAATAATTGCTTACAAAATATTTACTTTAGTAGTATTCTACTGGAACGAAGTGTGGGAGGTCAGTGCACTGTAACAAAATTATGTTTGTCGAGAAGTTATGAACAGTATTTTTTAAAAAAAGAAAAACATAAAATGTCTCTGTTACTAAAATATATATATATTATAATATTTTCATTGCATTATTCTTGTTTTAAAAATAGTATCATGCCCAAGAAGTTTGCATTCCTTTTCTTTTTGACAGCTAACAAACTACATACCTGAAACAAAAACGCTAACTAATGAGCCACATCATATAGCACGTCAGCATTTAGTGAGGAATTGACATCATCACTTTTTATTACTCTAATATATAGACCATCTACCACTTAGAGACTTTAATACAATATCAGCTAAGCTGCTGCAGTATACCGGAGCATTTCAAAAACAAAGTGGTTTTACAACCATGGTTTCTTGATCATCTGGGAAATACCTGCATAATGCACAATAGAGTGCAGATTACAATGATGAAGTGAAAGCAATTATTATCCAAGGTGACCCAAACAATTACAGGACAAAAAGTGTCTCATGATAAATTTAATTAAATAGATCTATCACAGAGAAGTAAAGATACAGCAAACATTCAGGAAACATTTTAATATGTAAACTCTTCCTCTTTACAGTTCTCTCTTGGTGCACAAAATCATGTAGCTAATATAAAATACACAGTGACAGGAAAAAATGCCAGCATCTAAAACCCTGGAGATGATGGATGATTTCCATTTTTAGAAATAAATTCAGACTCCCAACTTGGAATCTGCTGCTCCTACCATGAATGGCAAAGCATTTCTTTCTCTCAGATTTACTACTGATACATACAAAGCCATGTGACTTAGCAAACAGCCACAAATTACAATTTGCTTACCAAATTTTTAACCCTTTATAACTCTTGTAAGTTAAATAAACATATTTGAACCTTCCCTCTCAGGGAGGCTGATCTCTGTGATCTCAGTGCATCAATGGGAAGCCAAGAAGGGAGGATAAATTAACAGTTACACTAACACTATCTCTAAAATGTCTGGGTGAAGATGAAGGAGAGATCAAAACTCTTGAGTGTTTTTACACAACTCAAGTTGTCCTTGCCCAAATGCTGCCTGTGACTAGCACAAGCCACGTCCCCGTGCCTGAGCCAGGGCAGTGTTCAGCTCGTGCTCAGCATGTTGCTTTCACTGCTGTACAATATCCCAGATGAGAGGCCCGGTGTGGAGCACAGACAGACATTTTGAGCCTTTGTGCACCATCCAAGATTGCTATCTCCATAATCATGTTTTGGGCAAGGGGGTGTGAACTAAAATAACCACTGTATGAAGTATGCATCTATTTTTGTAAGTTTGACTGTGGCAGAAACCACCAAGGTCATCAGGAATTATTTTTAAACAACCAGAAGTGCTGCTGCTCATTCAAAGTGTCATCAAGATGACTGCTTTACCAATAAGACACAGCAAAAATAGCTATATCTTGGAAGACATTTTTAAATTTTTGCTAAAACACTAAAACTGAGATGCTCCCCACACAAAATGGGCATATATGTTAATTAATTGTAGGGGTTTGGCATGTCAAATGAACTATATGAATTGTGAAAAATATCCGCAATCTTTTAAAAGAGAATTCTTACCATGGTAGAATAAATAGGAAGTTCTTTAAATGGGTTAACAAGCAACAGTATATCACCAATGTAGGTCTGAAAAAAAGAAGATACAATTGCTTTATTAAGTCATAAATTAAATTTTTAAGGAGGCTAATGGCTTCCTTCCAAATAGAACCTCAGTAAAGCCTCTTAACTCTAGCTAACAACATGCTAAACATAATTCATGAGTTCTGAGCTTTTAACTCCACTGTTTGAACTTGAGATCTAAATTTACACTTTGAACAGAATTAATTAGCCTTTTTATAATAAAACTGAGTTCTTCATAATTGAAAATTATGCAGAGAAAAATTGCACTACATATATTATTGGTAGATTATTTGAAAGTTAATTTGTAACTTACCACTTGCTAAACTACAAAAATGTCACAGAATCACAGAAGCTGCTGAGTTGGAAGGGACCCACAAGGATCATCGAGTCTAACTCCTGGCATGCCTACCACATAAACAAGCTCCTCAAGGGATTTTAATGGAATAGATGACATAATTTAGAAATGCTATACTGGCTATCCAGAGTTGATACGTTAAAATATATTGCTTGTGGGGTAAGATGGAGCAATTGATACATATATGTCTTTATGCAAGTGCATGTGTATATGAACATATGAGCATGCATCTGGAAAAGCTATCCTGACTATATTAGAAAAAGTAAACCATTTAATGATTGCAAGTTTGCAAGATTTTACTATTTCATGTTTGGGGCTTTGATGGATGAGAGGCTGGACACGAGCCAGCACTATGCTCTAGCAGCCCAGGCAGCCAATTGTATCCTGGGCTGCATCCAGAGCAGCGTGGGCAGCAGGGTGAAGGAGCGGATTCTGCCGCTCTGCTCTGCTCTGGCGAGACCCCACCTGCAGTGCTGCATCCAGCTCTGGGGTCCCAGCACAGGAAGGACATGGCCCTGTTAGAACAAGATGAGGGCCATGAAGATGATCAGAGGCCTGCAGTACCTCTGCTATGAAGATAGGCTGAGAGAGTTGAGATTGTTTAGCGTGGAGAAGGCTCCAGGGAGAACTTATAGTAACCTTCTGGTACCTAAAGGGGGCTACAGGAAAGATAGGGAGGGACTCTTTATCAGGGATTGTAGTGACAGAATGGAGAGGAATGGTTTTAAGCTGAAAGGGAAGAGATTTAGATTAGCTACTAGGAAAAAAATTCTTTACTGTGGGGGTGCTGAGGCACTAGAGGAGGTTGCCCAGAGGAGTTATGGATGCCCCATCGCTGGAAATGTTCAAGGACAGGTTGCATGGGGCCTTGAGTTCACCATCTTCAACTGGAAGATATCCCTGGCCATGGCAGAAGAGTTGGAACCAGATGATCTCAAAGGTCCTTTCCAAAACAAACCATTCTACAATTGTATGCACTTAAGTGTAAGATTGTAGGTCACTCTTGCTGCTATACTTTTCACTCCACACAAATAGCTGCTGCTATATTACACTCTTACAATGCAAAAACTGCCAGGCTTCTGTCTCTGAAGAGGTCAGACAGCAAAGCATCATGTGAACAGTTCCAGTCATGCTGTCTTCTTCAAGATGAAGCATTTTGATTTGGAGAGGTGGAAAATATTGTCCTGCATAGTAAATGTACTGTTTTCCTTCTAAAATGCATCAATGTGTTTCCCTTCTCTCACCCACCCTGACTTCACTGTTGGGTTTTCCGGCAAAATGAAACTTTATAAAACTTAAAAAGAACCATGAAGCAGGAAGTGTTTAGTGCTAATGACAACTTTGGTTTGGAATTGGAGCCCAAGGAATTTTCCTTCTAAGTCTAAGAACCAAGTCAAGACGAAAGCATCTTCAGCACTGATGCTGATACCCTACCAAAGCACTCTACCAAGGCTGCTGTTGAGCAGAATACTAGTGATCACTGCCTACAAGTCCTGTTAAGCAAAGAGAATTCCAGAATAGAAGATCCTTGCAGATGAAATCTTCAGTATCTTAAAATAAGACTTCCTCTGTGGATCTTAATGAATTCAGTTTAAGTTATCTGGTACCTTTGAAAGTGAGATGAAGAAAAATAAATACTCATATTATGAGTATTTTTTAGGATTTGATCCATGACTCTAAACCCCAGAAATTTTTTTTAACATTGAATGCCATAACACCTAAAAGTGAAGTTCCCATAATTTCAAAAGGATTCACAGCAACATAACAATTCCCCATATTCCTTTAGTCTAAACAATGTAATCAATTTATAAATTTAAAAATAATATGCATGTTTCCCATTTGCATTCCACTCAGCTCTTCAGTAAGTTAGTAATAAGTTATGGGTAAGATATGGACAGGGATACAAAAATTTTCAAGTGCTTAACTGGATGCCTTCTGTGCTTATTATGGCCCAGACAGGAAAACTTTCCTTACAAAATCTTGCTGTAACAATTTCTTTTGGTATCTAGATGATTACCATTACAATTATTTCTGTGATATTGGAAGAAATGATTAATTAAATATCCCATGCTGAATTCTAAGCTTTTAAAATCTAAATTTCTTTTACATTTCCAGTAATCATGCTCTATTAAATTGACATAATGTTAAAAATGGAAGGATCTTTCAGTGGTTTGAGAAGGAAGATTACAAAGTATGGTGGTACACCACCCCCACCAGCCACACTGATCTGAGCGACCTTAAAACACTCATTCTTGACAAGTGTGTTCATCAATGTTTACCAACACACTTCCTCCGTGAAATAAGCACGCATAAATTGTATTCAAACCTCTCTGAAGTTGTATTCCATTTTCCATATCTCCTTTTCTGATATGAACTTGAGGAATTGCAGGGCTTACACACACATACACATGCCCTCATCCATTTAAAACTAGTCTTGAGTTTGGGGCAGGTTACTGTCCAGTAGTTAAGACAGTAATCCTATTTTTCCTATTCTTTCTTTGGTCTTTTTTTAAAGCTTACTATTGATAAGTGAATAGCAACTCACGTATATCTGATTATTGTTGAAACGCTTCTGAATCTCATAAAGCAGGCTGCTGTCTGTTAGCTCACTCAGAGAAGCCAGGTCATCATTTGGAGCTGGAGGCATTAGCTTGATCTAGAAAACAAAAATTAGAGAAATAAAGTAACTTCACAATGAATCATTCTGTACCATAATGTTCCAACTTACAGTATAAACCAAGACCATTAGAATTTATGGGAAAAAATGCATTAGGAAACCAGAAAGTTGTCACCCCTAAACAATTCCACATCAATAATCTTAATCAAGGGAAGAATATAAAAATTATTATCAATGTTATGGTGTATAACTTCACGAGTCTGATGGGCTCTTAAGAGCATACCAGAGTACCATTTGAAATCCTTAAACCAATAAAGACTCTCAGATCAAATTCCATTTTCCTGCTCTCTTCATTAAATGTTTGTAGCAGAAGAAATCAGGAAATTACTTAGTGCACTTGTGAAGTATTTATTGTCCAGTATTTAACAAAGCTCTCAGACCACTCTTTATCATATGGGATTTAAAATTCTACTGGAATTTTTCTTACAGATTAGAAGTAAGAAATTGGAATTGTGTTGTTATGGAAATCAAAAGATAATCAAGAGTCCAGTTTAGCCAAAAACTGGTGAGTGAAATTGTTTAACCCTTTTGAGATTAGAGTGAATAATAAACTCTGCAAGGGTAAGTAAAAAAGTAAATGCTAATGAAACAAAAAAGATCCAAAAGACTAAGAAAGGAGACAGAAGAAAAAAGAATCAGTGATAATGCAAATTTGGTTAAAGACAAAATAAACATTGATACATTAGGCAGTGGGCTTATAAATAGCGATCTACACTTAAAATGTAGTTTGACTGGATTTTTTATGTCAGCAAAATACCCAGAAACAGAAAATTCTCATGTGAATGACGACAGAATTAAGTTGTTTGTTCAGAATTTATTATAATAACTCAGGGTCTATTTTGAGGATGGACAATGAAGATGAAACTTCTTTCTTCTATTGTTCTGCTTTAAATGAATGCTCAGGAGAAAAGCAGACACTGCCCTTTTGTGGTGAACACCTCAGCACCTTCAGTCTCTGGCAGTGACAGGAGATCAGTGGCAGAAGCAACAAGCAGACTGGGAGATATTGGAGGGAACATGAAGCGTGCTTCTGTCATGGGGAAGAGGTTGACAAGTATCCAATGACTACGGATACTTGTGTTTAGTACTTGGGACATGACACAGAACTTCTAAACTGCAACTCTTTCCATAAGTTCAAGGTCTAGTTCAGAAAACCTGACACTGATTTCACTACCTGTGCTTTATAGGCGTATATCTACCTATCGGAGAGGTTTGTTCCTCACCCCATTATAGTGAATGAAGGTTCCTCTGTCACACAGAAGATGGCATTTCTTGCTCCTTTGTGTTTTTTAATCATGGCAATTGGATGTACAGCTTACTAAAAAACAAGAATTTCACTTGGCAAAACAAAAAATTAAATTACAGTTTGCCATTTGTCTTTGATGATGTACAATGGAATACTAAAAAAATTTAACAAAAGAATTCCAAGAAATTTTTAAGTGTCTTGTAGAGAGAGAGAGAGAGCAGAGAGACGGAAGTCTGTGGCCTCCTTTCCTTAATAATGTGCTCACCTGGCATGCAGGAACAAAACAGGCATTGGTCTTCACTGCACTCCCTTGTGTGCTATCAAAACTCAGAACATCTGTGCCATAGAATGAGTGTCTTTTAATCTATCTCTATGAAGATTAAACCTCTGCTATGTATTTGTAAATAAAAGAAGGGTTTGGATAAAAGTACTGCCCTGGGATTCTCTGTATTTTCTGAACATTCTAGCACACTTCCTTATACATTCCTGGTTCCTATCAGCTAGCACTCATGCAGATGAAACCTGGATACCATTCGTGGATCACATGACAATAATCAATTCCCATAGGTCACTTGGGCATGGCCCCATCTCTGGAGGGAGAAAATAGTTTTGCCTTACAGATGCGTACAGACTTATCCCACACAGCCCGAGGCCAGCAAACAGGCCCTGGCTTGCATTTATTTCATAATCTAGGCATGGCCAAAAATGCTCATTCTCTAGATATGGTTAGAAATGTGAAGTGTTCAGTAAAACTCCAAGTAAGGAAATCAAAGTTTAGGATTTGGCGTTTCAGCGTTTTCTACCAGACTCATTGCCTCAAATGCCATAGTTCAACTAGAAAATAATCACATAGAAATAAGAAACTAAATCCTTTAAACTCACAACTGATTTAACAGTAAACACTATGTACATTATTAATATCTTATTTATGCGCACCTTAAAGTCCCATTCTCATCTACTTTTCTGGGCATACATATGTGGTTTTTAGCTCAATGCATCTATCTGGCTATCATTCCAATTGTCTGATGTATACCTTATGAGACAGAAAAATAGCCATACATACAGCATAAGTTCCAATATAACTATGCATCTGGAAGTGATTAGTTTTTTAGGTTTTTGTAAGGCTTACAATGAAGATTTCTATTTATTCTTTTAAATTACATACACTTAACAACATTCAGAATCTGCCCTTATAATAATCTTTAGTTATAGATATATATTTACATGCTTGTGTCACTGAAATATGTATGTATACCAGCTCTTACATATAATATTATGTTATGCACAGCTGAGCCTTGTCTGTGTCATAAATGATATTGGAACAATCAAAAGGGCCTCAGGGGATACTCTATCACACAGTTCACGTGGCCAAAAAAACATAAACAAGAACCATAAGACAATTTTATTTTTTAAAAAAGACTCAATTAAGAGAAAGAAAATATTTGATTTATATTTATTTGCAGCACAGAGCACGTAATTCAATTCCAAGCCATTAATTTCAATCTGCTATCGAAAAATATCCTTTGCAGATGAGAGGAAGGGAAACTGAGAATATGATAAAATTCTGGAAATTATTCATACTGCTTTCTTTGTTTGGCAGCACAGATCTTGATGTTACGGATGATCAAAGAACACCTTTTACCTAGGAAAAAAGCAAAAGCTAACACAAGCCAAGAGAAGTCCAAAATGCTTTATTGATGTAGTCATTTCATTCCCATCTCCTAAGCTTCAAGTAATAAAAACTTTCATGAGAAATAGTATTTTCTTAAGGCTCTTTTCCATCATTTTTGCAATTAAAAAAACCTGAAGCGATATATAATTTTGAACTGTTATTTCTTTCCAAACCAAAAAGGCTATGGGCTTTTTCTATTAAAAATACATGTTTGAAATATACTAGGAAGAAATTTTTCTTTTTGATCCCTCAATAAAGGCCTAATCTGCATGCCATGTTGCCTAAGAATGTATGATATTTCTGACACAAAATATCATCCTGATATACTTCAATAATATATTAACATAAAATCCAAGTAATGACTCCACATAATCTGCTGAAAAATTAAACAGAACATGATTACTTTGAGTGTAGTTTGAATGCAACTGGTAAGAATAAAAGACAGTGAAGCTCATTAGAATTAGGATACCCAAAACGCAGGAACAGTGAATAAAAACTTTACTTTCCAAGTTGTGAAATCAAAAATAATAATTTTAAAAAGTGCAACATGGATAAATATCACCTTTGAAAACTAAGGTCTAAATATTAGTAAGACAAATACAGATATGATACACATATGCCTACAGTTCATAATGCATGGCAAGTAGTAGAAAATACAATCCCTGTACTTCCAGGATCACAATTACATCACTTCAATGAAGAAAAAATATTATATATTTTAATTTGACAAAATCTAGGGACTCTTTTACTTTCCTAAAATTTAACTGTTTCCTGAAGTGATTAAACTAGTTTAGTCTCTTTCCTTCATAAGAGCTAAAGCTCATTAAGCCCTTGCCAATTGAAAAGTTGTATTAATTCTTTTCTAATGCAACAAGTAGTTCAAAACCACACTAAGATAGCACCATTTCTAACCTACCCCTGTTAGTGATAATTTCTCAGACAGGACTCTTCCTATCCTTCCATGCTAGGGAGCATCACTCCAAATTGAGCAACTACAGATATTTTTTAGTTTTCCGTGCTTCTTAAAAAACATAAGACACACACTACTAGCTTGTTTAGAGCAGAATTTCAGACTGTTTCCTGCAGAAATTTCTCAAATAAAAGAGCTAAAAGAGATTCACCTTTAAGTCTGCTCTCTTCTCTTTGAATTGTAACTATTGTGGGAAGTTCCACGGTAGTATGGTGAAACAGCAGGAGTCCTTTTGAAAATCTGCCCTGGGACCTTGAGGAGACTCAAAGTAATGGTGGAGACTAAAATTACCAGCATGAAGACTTCTGTTTGCTCATTTTCACCCAGAAGATTAGCTGTTCTTATTCCAATCAGTTTATGTGTGTTTTAGTGCACAAACTATAAAGTAGCAGTTTAGCTTAGAGATAATGAAAACCTGAATAATTTTATCTAGGCTTACATCAAAAGAGCATCAGGCAGAAAGAAGTATCTGTGTTCTTGTACACACTTCTGTTGAACATCTAAAAGCAAGCAATAGTCTCATCAAGACCCTAAGCTAAATAACTCCCTCTCTTGCCCTACAATTATAGGAGGATTCCTCCTTAAAGTGTTGCAAGCATTCACTTTTCTGCCCAGCAGTGCTCGTCGCTTGGAATGACTGTTTCCATCAAATCACATCAGTCACCAACATCAGAAACTGAAGAACATGAAAACAAGATGTAAGCCAAGTGCAAAACATGTTGTGGTATCCTCTGACTGGATAGGGAACTGAGCACTCCACAGGATTCCAAAGCTGAAGTTCTTTCACAGACTGACTCACATCATTTACATATGGATGCACTGATTGATCTTGTACGATCAAGCCATTCCTCTGAAACGCATCCAAATAAAAAGCAGTGGAGTTTGCGTTCTTCTGCCAAGACAGAGATGCAGTTTTTTTTGAACTGAACATGGCTTAAATCAAACCAATATCTTGCTCCTTTGTTATGCTTCAAACTCACAGTAAATTATTTTTAATGGAAATACCCCCCGCCTCCATCCCCTTGATTCTAAAGTAGTTTTTTCTTAAATGGCCGAATACTTCTGGAATATGTGTTTCCCAAACGCATGTAACAGAAAATAAGCCCTCTTGTATCACAGAAAAAGCCCCAAACAACAGCCCACCCTCCCTCACAAAACAAAACCAAACACAAACAAAAAAAACCCGAAAAAAAATTAAATCCTAAATATTAAATTTAGGACGTGCTAGATTTATAACCAATAGATAATTGCCTCCTTTTGCATTCATCCTATACACTGAATGAGCATGTCATCCTGTAGGGAAAACTGTAAAGGGTATCCATATAATCAGTGCTGGTAATCTAATACATTATCACAAGAAAAGGAGTTAACACTGCAGCGGTAAATCTGGCAATTCCTAGCTTTGAATTACAGTCACTAACTTTGCAACTGATATCCCTTATGCATTATTTTTGTTTTTTCAGTCTCCCAGGTTGTGTTTCTTTTGTAACCCGAAGTTTGAGATGCTCTGGGCAGTGCCAACAGTTGTCCCTCCCGTTGTGAACCATGAATATAGATTGAGGAGCTCTGAGCCTCCCCCACAGCCCCTGACCTGCTACCAGTAGCTGGCAAGAGGCAGCTGTTCAATTTGCAGAGGAAACCCTGCAGGCCAGACAGATTGCAGGGAGTGATCAAGGTGACAAGGCTCCACAGTGCAAATGGTATTGCTGTATGGTGAGGGAAAAAATACTGTGGTCTTCAGCTTCATTAAGTTTACAACCTCCAGACCTAAGCACTCACAAAAATTTCAAGACACTGCCATTACCTGCTCAAGTTTGGTTGTGTTGTTCACAGTGACATTTTCAGATGAACTGTCTTGAGATTGCTGCTTACATAAGCCTTTAGCTGCATCTTTGAACATGGTATCTTTCTCCAGCAAACTGTCCTGCTTGGCAATCGGTAAAGCCAGCGGATTGCTACAAAGAGAATCAATAAAGCAATTAGACTCCTACTGAAGATGACAGACAATCAAATGTGGACGGCACAAGCACAGAACTGAGACACAACTCAGGGCTGAAACACAAGCTCCTGGTCCAAGTACTAAAAAGAAATTGGTGAGAAATAAACTGTTCACATAGGCCAGCCTGTTCCCAAAGACACAGAGCAACATACTTTGATTTAAAATTCACCTTTATGCATGTCTTTTCTGAAGCAGAATTGAGCAAGCCAAAGAGAATATGCATGAGTCTGCTTTTGACAGCACCAGGCTGGCAAATCAATAACCAATTTTGCAACTGAATTTAAAAAGCACAGTTAAACTACACAATACTATTTTGAGTTTTAGTATGTTTTAACAAAACAAAACAGATTGTGCCATTGCAGTTACTAAAATTAAATTCCATCACTTTTTTAGCTTACTTTTAATCGGGCGATATTCAAGATACATTTTATGACCAGAAGCTGCTGTGAATTTGTAATAAGGTAAAAATAAACAAACAAAAAATCAAACAAGCAAATATCAGACTCCTGAAATTACTCCAACAATATGCAATACTCTTCATCCACATAAAAGTTAAACCAATTCTTATACACATGGAGTTGTCTTCCCTATTGACTGTTCAGACAATATGACACTTCTGGAAAACAACAATGCCACACTCTTGGATGATTTTTCAGAGTTGTACATCCAAGGAATTAGCAAGGAATCAGCCACAGGAGTTGAGAACACAAACATCTTAAAAAATAATCATCTGGATTCTGACAGTGCAAATGAGACAAACTCATGGAGTTTACATCAGCTCCTTGCCAAAATGTGAAATTGAAAGGAAATATGGACTCAATATGGGAATGTAGGAATAGTTAATTCAAATATGGAATAAAGCCCAAATTTAGTTTCATACTTACTCTGTTACTTGTGTTTAATCGCTGATTATTAAAAAAGCCATGATTATACACACAGTTAGCTCAAATGAATACTTATAGCTAACAGTCATAGCAACTCAGGATAAGAACTGCTCTTGGAAACAGAACAGAAACACACACATAATTTTAGAAACAAAGGATAAAGCACCTTCTAGGCAGAATTCATGGGAAAAAAAGACAAAGTAGTTTCCCATCGAATAAAAGACAGATGAACAAAACTTTTCTTTTGAGGAAACTGTCAGTCTGCAAATATTGAAAGAACTAATTTAAACATTTTATAATGAAATATATATTTTTTTTTTGCCTCAAGATGTTTTGCTTCAGACATTTAAATGTAAAACATCTAGAAGAACATTGGTGAAAATAAAAATTTCTATTTATTGCTTTGATTCACCTAAGATTATTTGGTGATAAATTTACCAAATGTCACATGGACAAAAGATCCGCCCTCCGTTTTTTTTTGTTTGAACTGAAGAACAGAGCTTGGCAATTAGAATACAAGATATCAGTGATTAGATTGTAGAAGAAATTAAACACCTGGGACACAAACATATGACTAATATTAATTCACATTTTACCCAGATTCAGAATTGAACAAAACATAATTAAATATGAAATTTTCTTTCTGAGTAGCCTTTTGCTACTGTCCAAAACTACTTTAATCTTAACGTCTTCTTAATTAACTTCTTTAATCACAGACAAATAGAATAAAGATTTAAAGAAAAGCATAAGCCAAATTCAAGTATTAAAAACCAAAGCACTATCACCTATATCTTTCTCAATATTCATGTGATGTTTCATTTAAATGGTGAAGATCCAGGATTTTTTTGCTGTGAAGTTGAACCTTACCCATCTAATCTTACCCCTTTTGTGGTAACTACACAACACGCATTAGGAATACTTCTTAAAATTCAGCTATAAACTCCTCGCAACCAAATAAACCTTTCAGGTGTCACAAAAGAGAGGTGGTTGTAAATCACAGCAAAGTGTAGGGGAAAATGGGTGCCTACTGTTTCAACAGATGCATTTTGAACTGAAGAGGACAATAGTAACATAATTTAACAGGCACATTTCATGTACTGATGTACACAAGAATAGCCTATAAATTACGAGCATTTATGAGATATTAATAGGACATCATGTGATGGAAATGATGACATATAATTCATATTACAACAAAAAGGTGAATGATTCTGTGAAAGAAAAAATGTTTTAAAATTAATCCAAAAGTTCAGTCTGACTCAGGTTCAAGAAGACACTATGAAAAATAAACCAAAATAAAATGTTTCCAGAAAACACTGGCTTTTTAGAAAAGTATTTCTATTAGTCACAAGATTAAGTCAAGCAATGCCTCTGAAAGCTCAGCTATAGGACAGTGCAAGGGAAGATTTTATGTAAATGTAGGCAAGTAGATTAGCATGAACTGTCTTTTATGAAAATTAATGGATAATTAATGGGTAATTAATAGATAATTAACCACAAAGGGAGACTTATGCCAAAATAATGCTGCATAGTAGACAAGAAGAAGTGTTATCTAGGGTAATTTTATTTGAGTGTGGTAGGACTTTCTACCTGCCTATGTGACTGGAAAAAATATTGAATGTTATGTGGAGAAACACTGATTTTATTTATATTCAAAGAAGCCTTTATATAGGGAATTAATTTGAAGTATTGCGTATTTTTATTGGACTTTTTTTTTTAGATAAATTGAGATGGTTTTCTGTAAGTTGTCATCCTCTACCATGTCATTAAAAAAGAGATAAAAAAGAAATCATATGAAAAACTGAGAGTTGACAATCAATTTATTGGAAATTTTATCATCAATATTGGAAGCACTTGAGCACCTTCTAATTTGATAGAGAGAATTGTATCAAGGCAGAATCTGCAATAATATTTTCATGGGCCCTTTGAGCTTATAGCTTTTGTTGGAGAAAATTTCTGTTATCCTTCTGCAGGCAATTCTGACATGCTTCAAATAATTTCTAAGCCAGTTGACACCTGTAAAGTGCATAATCTCTGAAATTTCAGGCTAAAAAGAATTTTAAAGTTACATAAAAGATACTTCAGAATAAACATTAGAAGAGTGTTTGAAAACACTAGAATAATTGAAAGGAAAGTGCTACATAAATGGTTACATGGAAATGCAATGTAAGAAAAATTGAATCTCTTTTCTGGTTTTTTTGTCTTGAACACATCTATTTCTTTTTTATTTCATATTCTTGTGCTGATTTTGAAACACATCCATCACTATAATTAAGATTTACTTAAACATGTATCAGAAAATATACAATGTGATTGTTAGCATTACTTTGTAAGTAAGTTCTTAATTTTGGAGTATTTATCACTATCTAGATGACTGCACTGTCCATGTATTAAAGGTCTGTTTCACCAAGGAAAGTTCTACAGGCACTTGTACTGAAGTAGAAGTACAGTGGTGATCACTGCAGCCATTGCATGAGCCTAAAGTCACTTTTAAACAGATATGGCAAATTTAATATTCTGAACTGTAAGCTATGTCAATATATTCTGTACTGGTATTTTTGCCAGTGGAGTAACAAATTTTGTTCTGATTGTACCATTAGAATTAAAACTGGCAAAACTCTCCAGCATAGACCCTGGGTTTGCTGCAATGGTCAATCTTCAAGTAGCTTCATGACCTACTTAAAATTCTGTCCTTTAGCTGATTTACTTGGTCAATTATGACCAAGGAACTATGCTGGAGCAGGTATGGCCTCAAAGGTGCTGCAGCTTGTGGAGGGCCTGTGTAAAGCACAAGAAAAGAACAAGACAAGAGGAGTGACAGAGAGAAGTAACTGCAACTCTGCCCGGTGCCACCCACATCTCACTGATCAGACTGAGTGCAATGAAGGAAACCAGGTTTGCTTGGTAACAGCACATTTCAAATATACTGACTGCTAAATTTTGTTTCCTCTACCTGAGTAGAGGCTTTCAATTCACCTCTTCACAGTGTTCTTCCAGAAATCAATGCTGTAATTTAAATTTGAACCAGCAAAATTAGGTTTGCTGACAGAACACATACTATTTATAATTGTGTGTTCATCATTTTTGAGTCTGCTTTTGAATACTGTTTTCTTCTGAGAAATGGCCACAAAGCAATATGGCCACAACATAGAGTTACTAGGAACTACCGTAAAACTTACCACCTCAGATTAAACATATTTTCTTACATCAGGAGAATTGATGAAGAATGTATGCAATAAAGAATAAAGCAAGGGTACATGTGGATTATTATTGTGCACCACTCTTTAGCACTAAAAAATTGGTTTGGTACACAAGAACAACACAGATATTTATCTCCAGCCTAGCATATTACACATCTCTCTGAAGACTCTTTTAACAGAACATGAAGAATTAAACTCTTTGTTTTCAATATTAGCCATTGGAAAAAAATTGTTGAAACCAGTCGTCTAGGCTGCCTCTCTTACAGGAAGCATGGAGCCACTCTGGAGGATAATTCACTATATTCTCAGACTATGTCTACTATCATTTGGAATAATAACTCTCTGCGAGGTTTTGGGTTTCACAATTATAAACATAACAAGAGCTGAGACAGCTAGCTTTGCGATGACACCTGACCCTCAGTCACTATAAATTAAGATTAGAGGATTTCTGAGTAACATGGAACTCTGTGTGGTATGGTTCACCAACAACTTTCCATTATCAGTAGTGATACCTTAGACATGCATGGGCAAAATACACCAATACTTTTGCCTTCCAAGAGCGCTCCCATCTCAGAATAGCTGGCTGGCCAGCTGATACTCTCCTGCACTGATAGCAGACCCGATAGAGAGCTAGTACAAAGCTCTGGCTGATGAAGTCTCTAAACCTAAGACTGCCAAAAGTCTCAAGAACGTGCCGAAGTGGCATTACTTCAAGCTTGCTGCATCCTAATAACAGCCCCCTGGCTATGTGCAAAGGACCACTGCCAAAGTCAGTGCACAGAGCTGAACAGGGCTCTGGTTTCACCTGGGGCTGTGTTCTCACGCAGGCACCACAAACTAGATGCAGTCCCACACTGGGATACAGTTGCCAATAGAAGCTAAACTCATCACAATTCCACACATAAATCAATTTTCTTTGTTTTTCCACTCAGTGGACTTTGCTTTTCCAAAACTTCCAGTGAAGGTTTTTATGCATGGCAGGTCTGTGCTGTTGTCATATAAAGGGTCACTATATAGAAAACTCTCAAAAATTAGCTATCATAATCTATGTATTACAGGAAGGAAAGAGTAGAGAAAAAATATTTTCAGACCACTTCAACTTTGTTCAAGTCATGTCTTCCAAAGGTTAATGGGTGTTAGCACTAAAAGCAGGATGCAGTACAATATGTGCACCACAGTACAGACTCCCAGAATATAAAACCCATGGAAATGCATCATCTACATGCAAGAATAATGAAAAAGTTTTTAAAGTCTCTAAAATTTTTATGAATAACTTTTTCTAGGCATCATTACATAGCTACAGGAGTGACCTACCTTCTACTCCTGGTATTACAACATATATATAATTAAAAATTAAATTTTTACTTACATTTGAGAATCTAAAGGCTTAGTTTCATGCCCCAAAATTAAACTTTTTCATTTAAAAGACAGTTGAAGGCCACATAAACTTCAGGAGTATGATTTAAATTACTGAAACAGTGGGTTAGACTAGAGGACTTATTTCATAAGGAATTAATTAACAAGCATAAAAAATCAGTAATTTCATAAGCATTAGTATCATATACCCAGCCACATATATTAATGACTACACACCATGAAGCAGAAACAACACACTGTGTTTGCCATCCATGAAATATGCAATCTTTACAAAATATAAATATATCCCATGGAATTCTCAATTTAACAGATTGATCATTTCATGACAGTTGCTCACCTCTTCCAAATTTTAATGTATCTAAACACATTCTGCCAACCATAAATTATAACTATTATGAAATGAAAGCATATATATCTTATCTGTCTCTTTATAAGAGGTTTTATTTCTTGTTTTCCTCACACACTCTTTGGTGATTACTACAGAAAAATGAATGTCAGTGTTTTGCAAGCTTATGCAACCAACAAATACATACTTCAAATATACAGCAACTGCACATTGCATAAAAACATTATTTGTAGCTTTTAAAATTCTCTGGATCATGGTACCTGGAAATAAGAATTTGAAATATCAGTATGTCATGTACTACCATAAAACAGCCAATAGTTCTTCATACCTATTTTCCATCTCTTTTCACATACCCATGGCAGTCTTATTTTAAGACTCAGAAGGAAATACAAAAGTATCAACTTTTAAAATTTAAGACACAAACTGACTCTTCAATACTGAGTTTTAAGTCCATACTGCTAAATGCTACTTGATTCCACTTGAATTTTAAGCAGCACAAATCTAAATATAAATTTGTAAATAAAATTCTGACCAGTTTAATTTCATCTGCAATCACATATCTGATTTTTCTTTTTCAGGACTTAGTCCTTGCCTCTTTCATAGGCAATGGTAGTTTTACTTATACTATACTTACACTATATACTATATATAGCTTAACAAAAGGATGCTTGAGTCTACGGTATTAACCTCTAATAATTCTGCTAAGGCAAACCCAGATAATTTTTAATGACAATTACAACAATATATTTTATTATTCATAATCTATAATTATAAAACTAAGACTGACAAAAAGATATGAGAGATAAAAATGCAAAAGATGATTCAGGAGATTTCCAAAAGGAAATAGTTACTTGACCCATCAAATCACACAGAATCATAGAATGGCTGGGGGTGGAAGGGACTTCCTAGAGGGCACCTGGTCCAATCATCCCACTCAGGCAGGGACACCTAAAGACAGTCACCCAGGACCACATCCGGATGGGATTTGAATATCTCCAAGGACACACAGCTAGGATTCACAGACTGACAGATATGGTTCAAATGATAATCTGGCTTCAGTGGATTGCTCTATAACAACACCAGCACTTACTTACAGTTTATTGGAAATTGTGGGCAAATCATGGATGATCTCTTCATATGGCTCTTCTTGAGATAAAGAAGAAACAGCTAAAGGGTCTTTCATTTTTTCCTCCCAAACAATTTCAGCCTTCAGAAGCATTTCCTCAATAAAATCAGAAGCTGCAACATCTAAGACATTGAAACACCAAGACATCAGACAAGAAAATGGTGCAGAAAAACTCCTTTGAATTAAGATCTCTAGATCAGATTAAGACTAAACATGTGGCTAGATAACACGAAAGGAATTGCTCAGATTTTAATCATAAAATAATACTTGAAATTACTGGGAAAACAAAGGCAAAGTAAATTCAGTACAGACTTAAGCTGTCATCTGCAAAGCCTCAAAACCATTCTTGCTGTGTAGTGAACCAAAGTATTCAATAATTCACAGGACTTCAGGAAAAACAATACAACCCTTTTCAACACTTTATTTCTATAAAAACATGCACTTAAATCCTTTTCAAATGTTTTATGTTTCTACAAACTAGATATATGTCTTATACATAAAGAAGTGTTGAAATCAGTTCTGTTTGCAGACCAGAAAGACAGTTAACTCAACTGTGGTAAATACCTACTAAGTGTGGTTAGCTAACTGTATTGTTAGATTATCTGAGTTTGATCCACATCCTTTTCTACAAATAAAAACTGGTATGTATCAAACAACTCTTCTAAGGTTAAGTGTCACAAAGTTCCCTGTGAATGTATTTCTATATACTGTAGGCAGTAGAGCACTTGAAGCATAGTATATATTCTTTTATTATGCAAAGGAAGTTTCATCCATAATCTGACAGAGAGTTCCTATTATCTACATTACTCAGTTCCATCTTCATTTTATCCTAGCTACAGAAGGTTGAACAACCATGTGTTTCTTCTTTTCAACACTGCTAGCTAGCATTACTGAAATTATCTCTGCTTTGATCTCTGTGTTAGGCCAGTTGATCTGAAGTTCCTTCCAACCTAATAGAGTCTGCAATTCTATTATCTTTAGAGCCAGTGCCTCAGCTCCCTGTTGCTATCTGGTTTAAGAAGGTGCCTTCTGTGGTAAACAATGGCAGTTATACTTCAAAACTAGGTGTTGAATTTGTTTTCAGACAATAGCTGTAGAAATTTCAACTGAGTGTACTATAAGTTGAGACAGAAAGAAACTCAGTGAGAAGTCACCAAAAATGTGTAAAGGCAGCTACCACCAAGGCACAGAAGAACTCTCAAGTAAGAAACATAGCTAAAAATAAACAGGGAATGAAACAAGTGGAAGACCATGCTGTCATTTGATATGATATCCTGAGTTAGCATGACTAGCAGTTTTCAGCAACGTAAGTAAGAATGTACACACATGTATGTGTGTATAACTCTACACACTAAATAAATTAAGAAAGCAGGAAGGGAAGAAAATAGTGTCACAATAGCTAATATAGCCATTATGTACATGGATTTTCACCTACCTGAAGGCTTTTCATTGTTGCAGTTAAGAAGATTGGGATTTGCCTGGTGCATCAAAAGCAGCTTCACAAGATTGGTCTAAAATGGGCAAAACCAGAGGTGTTTGAAATGGAAGTAGGACAGGTGTCTGTCATTCAGTTTATTCCTTCCTTCCTGCACTATCTGAAATCATATGATAATCCACAGGCAGTATCTCCCAACCCCCACCTTCTGCAACTACTAAACACATTTCTATAAATCAGAAGTGGCAGAGTAAAATAAAATTCTCATGTGATTTCAGGGTACCCTCAGCATAACTCCACCCCCAAAGCCTCCCTCCATTCATACGTGTGTAAACAAATTCACAGAGGAAAAAACCTACCACTCCGTCACCACCTGTTAAGACTTAGATCACAAATTTTTCTTCATGCCTGAATAATCCAACTGTGTGCCACCACTGTCAAAGGGGTCTGACTCACAGCCATCATCATAGAAGGAAATCTGTTCTCTGTCAGTAGTAGAAGTAGGCACATTTATCTTATGTTTACCAAATCATCTAATCTATTACTAAAGGTAACAATTATAGCACAGTAGGGGAGGGTAGAGTATCATATAATGAAAAAGTCTAAAATATATTTTTCAATTCCTGCAAGGAACGGTTTTTAGTGAGTTGTTCTATGGCTGTACCAAAGTCTCTAGAGATACTTTCCCATCAAAGGCTGTAGCAATGTCTATCCTGATAAACTGGTTAGTGAGAAAGGAGTGAAAAGCTGCATAAGGAACAAAAATTACTTTTAGAATGTGAATGTAGAGCCCAACTAAATGAGAGAACTATATGCATTTTTGAATACATGCTAAAGCAAATAGAATGTATAATATAAGTGTAAGCAACAGAAGAGGCCAGGATGAGCACAGGGGAAAAAAAGCTGTGAAGGAAAGAAAGGATTCTTCAGAGTAGAAGAACAGCCCTAGAGATAAATGAGACCTAAATTGGAAGTCAGCTAAGAGAAAGGATGATAATTTGGCATAAACCCAAGTAATAAATAAATAAACAAACAGGAAAGAAACCATTGCAATAAAAAAAAAAAAAATTCAATATGGATTCAGTACACAGGAAGCAACTTACTAGAAAAAAACATGATAATGAAGAATCCATTAAATGCAAAGAAAACCCCAAGCTTCTAATCATAGAAAACCAAGAAAATATTGTTGCAAATTTCTGTAAAAATAAAAAGATCTTGGTCTCCTCAGATTTGTAATGCTGGCTTTCTTTTCTTGCAGTAACAGCAGAAAATTCAGCAAACTCCAAGAAGTGGGGAAGCCATAACAGTTTTATTTCCAAATCCAATTAGATCTGCTTTCCACTGAGAACTCGCAACACATGTAGAAATAGATACATATGTACGTCTTTTTTTATTAGAAAAAAAAGGAACATGCTTATTTATAGAGCTACTGCATAATCTCTGAAAAGTGGTAGTAATTGTATCAAAGAAAGGAGGTTTTAAATGCATTTTTAGTTTAGCAAAAATTCACAGCTTTTTGGGTTACCAAAGGTTTGGATTTAGAGCACAAGAAATCCCATGCTCCAGTATCAATGTTTCCTGCTGCCAATGAAATATCTCCTGCTGGGACTTCTTGATGCATGTCACAAGGACTAAGGTATTCAGGTCACTGACAACTTCAATAACCTGCTTTTGGATACACAACTCTCTGCATTGGAATTTGCCTCATTCACTAATGTTTTAGGACTGTTTTAAAATACAATTGCCATATCTAACAGTAGAAATGTTTGTAGAATAATTACAGCAAATTACCATTAAGCAAAGGTATTTCAATTCTAGCGTTACAAATAACATACATATGACTGTCAAGAAATAACATCATATCTAATGAACTATTGCAGAACCTATGAATAAAATTAGTATGTCTACATATATATATATATATTCTCCTATTCTTCCAGTGTAGTCTTTGACAATTCATATAAATTAAAAAAATTAGACAGTGTTACGACTCACTGTGAAGAAAATGCCACAGTAATGGCAGTTATTTAAAATATCTGCTTATAAAATACCATTTGTCTTGCTGCTTCTTTTATACTCTTAATTATTTATTCAGTACCTTTTGACAGAACACTAGGAAACACCTTAGACCTTAATTTTTTCCTTTTAGATCTTACCTTTAAATACCCTCCTTCCCAAAATACAATATTTGTTACCTTTTCTATATTAATAAAGCATGTCTGTCTCTATTTTCCTGGTATTCTGCTCAAATTGCAATTTTCTGCCTCTCTCTGACTTCTCTTACTGAATACTTTAGCCTTTGACTGTCGAGAATGGTTCTGCAAAGAATATTTTCCTGTCTCATGCTTTAATCTGAAAGTCCCACCATTTACATTCCCCTGGCTCCTTCTTTTCTCACCAAGCCAGGAGCTCCTGGCCCTCATTTTCAAAGGAATTCATAGACTCTCCATGCTTTATGTATTCCCACTCATACAGCATTCAGGCTCCAGTTCCTATGGCACATTGGGCTGTGACTTTGGCCATCACTAATACATTTTAAGACACCTATTTTTGTACTACTTCTAGGCTATGCCTTATACTAGTGAGGAAGTCTTAAAAATATTGGTGAAGCTACATTGTGAACATCCATTCACAACCTGCTCTGACATGATGCTTGCCAAAGAGAAACAGGCAGTGGGCCATTCCACCACTCAGATGGACTGAAAAATGGCCCAGTGACTGGGCTGATGATGAGTGGCAAGCAGACTAGGTGGAGGCCAGTAACCAGCACTGTACCCTAGGGATCTCTCCAGTCCTGTTTCACATCCCAATTAATGATCTGGTTGATAGGGCAAAATTCACTGGCATTAAAATGTGAGGAGTGGCTGATATTCAAGAGGGCTGTGCTGCCATCCTGAGGGACTTCAACAGGCTGGAGACATGGGCAGACAAGAACCTCATGAAGCTCAACATGACCAAGTGCAAAGGAACAACCTTAGGCACCAGTACGTGCTGGGGGCTGCCCAAATGGAAAGGAGCTTTGCAGAAAAGAATCTGGGGGTTCTGGTAAATACCTTGTCGTACACGAGCAAGGAATGTGCTTTGGCTGCACAGAAAGCAAATGGTTTCCTGAACAGCAGTTAGGAAGAGTGTTGCCCATAGGTTAAGGACGGTGATCCTTCCTCACTACTCAGCACTGGTGAGGTCACACCTGGAGTGCTGTGTCCATTTCTGAACTTCTCAATACAAAAGTGACATGGAAAGAGTCCAGCAAAAGGCCATTAAATGATTTAGAGGCTGGAGCACCTCACATATAAGGAAGAACTGTGAGAGCTGGAATTCTTCAACCTGGAGAAACAAAGGTTCAGGGGTATCTAATCCATGCGGGTAAATACCTGAGGGGAGGGTATAAAGATTACAGAGACAAGCTCTTCAATGGTGCCCAGTGATGGGTCAAGAGGTAACAGGTACAAACTGAAGGTTCTTCTGAACATCACATAACATTTTTTCACTGTGATGGCAACCAAACTCTGGCACAGGTTGTCCAGAGAGGTGTTGAAAATTTCTTTAAACCTAATGAAACATGGAGTACAACACTGAAAATAAAAAGCTAGAAGGGTAACTGGATGCAGCACTCTAGATGCAACTTCACTAGGGCTGAGTAGAGGGGCAGGGTCACCTGCAGGCAATGCACCCCAGAACACCATTTGCCTTCCCGGCCACAAGGACACACTGATGGCTCATGGCTGCTTGTTGTCCACCAGGACTCCTGGTCCTTCTCCACAGAGCTGCTTTCCAGTGGGTTGGCCCCCACCCTGCACTGGTGCAGGGGATTATTTCTCCCCAGGTGCAGGTGCTGAATTTCAGACAATTCTCTGTCCATCTCTCCACCATGTTGAGTGTTGAGGTCTTTCTGAAGGGCTGCACAGCACTCTGGGGTATCAGCCACTGCTCTCAGCTTTGTGTCCTCAGCGAACTTGCTGAGGAGGCATCTGCCCCTTCATCCAGTTTTGAGATCCTCAGTACAAAAGAGACATGGGGCTCCTAGAGTGGGTCTAGTGGAGGGAAATGGGGATGATTGGGAGACTGGAGCATCTCCCTTGCATGGATAGATTGAGGGAGTTGGGCCAGTTCAGTGTGAAGAACAGACAACTAAGAGGGGACCACATCAATGTCTATCAGTGTCTGAAGGAAAGGTGTCAGAGGATGGAGCCAGGTTCTTCTCTGTGCTGCCAAGCAATGGGACAAGAGACAGTGTTGGCCAGACTGCAAGGCCTCTTCCCACAGATAAGTAACTGCAGTGACAGAGTAGGAAATATGGGGCATGAAGGAACAGCAGAGATTTCTCAAGAATCTCTCTATGCACTTGAGGCTGCAAAGGCATCTCCAAACTGCTCTCAAACCATGCTATTTTTTACTGCTAATGAATTAGCTGGAGAGCAGAACCAGTATTCCTGAAAAATGTCTTCCTCTCTTCTCTGGTCGGGTATTTTCCTCTGAAGCCATGTACAAGACATTAGGTGTGTGCCAGCACCTGCAAAGAATAAACTGCTGGCTCTACCTGAGCTTTCAGCCCTTATTATCCAAGTCCCAGTCCCAGAGACACTAACTCAGATCATTTATTCTCCTTTCTTTACCATCAGAGACATACCTGCTTAAGTTGTAAATTCAGAAAGCTGGAGGTTTTATGCAAATGTCCTCATGTGCTGTTTTGCACAGTGATGAATATGCATTATCTGATTTGCATGAACCCCCAACAGTAAATTCCTTCCATCTTTCACTTTTCTTCCCTGTCAACACCAATATTTCTCTCTACTTCTCCACTCCTTTCTGTCTGTTTCAACATTGGACATATTCTACCATTCTTAAGCAACCTGGTTCACCATCAACCTTTTGGTTCCTAACCTCCTTATCCATTTTTTATTTCCCAGGCACTTCTTCAAATCCATTCCTCAGTTCTCTCTGCCTCAGCCCTCCCCACCTTCTTCCTGCAATTTTGTTCTACCTGCTGTCACTTCTCAGGTTACCACTTCATTTTTGCTGGATGTGGTCCCCAGCATGTGCTCATCCACAGTGAGACAAAGATATACAATAAGAAACTACTGGAACAACAGTCTTGGATCAAATTCAGTATTATTTTTAACCATCTATCTCACACTATTGTGTGAGATCCAGTAAAATCACCAAGTATTGTTTTAATATCTAAGGTGTATGTTCACTAAACACAACAAAACCTCTAGACAGAATACAAGAAATATCACTGGTTACGTCATTATAATCTGCAGTCTTCACCACTGAGTAAAATGACCTATATCTGTACTCATAAGCACCGGTCTTCTATTGCTCCTATGGCTAAAATTTATCTTAATGGGTTGAGAAGTGCATATTTACCTGATTGTGTGATTTTTGTTAGGCAGTTTTCTAGGACTGCTGCCTGTGAATGCTTATGATTTTTCAGTTAGGGTTGGTTTTTTTTAATTAGACAGAAAAATAAAGCAACCAAAAATTAATCACTTCTGGTAGCCAGGTGTGGAAAAATATTTTACTTGTCCTTGTGAGCTCCAGCGTTTGTATGATTTGAAGATTTTATTAGGTAGAAGATTAATTCCATAGGCTGAGAATATTCTTTTTGTTGTCTGCTTGGAAAATCATCAAAACTTAGCCAAATTTCAAACCTTTGAAAAAATCAGCTACCCAATGATTATAAGACAGGGCTTTTTTATTACAATGCATAAATCAAGGAGCCCCCTTTTGCTAGTACAGTCCATTGTAGCTCCACATGTTAGCAGAACCAGTAACAGCTGCTCTATTTAAATATACAGTTGGATGTTCAAAAGATTTGCAATAAAAATAATAAAAATCAGGGAAGTAGTTTCCATTCTTATTAGTACTGTTATTATTATAATGACCAAGTTTCTGTGATAGAAGTGCTGTAGTTTAACGCTAACCATATATTCCATAGATCAAATAAATAAGATCAGATAAGTCATGGAGCAATAGGACTCCTCAGAATAACACTGGAGCCTATTTAACTAATTAAATGGGGTGATAATAGGCACTTTACCAAGCATCAAGGACATAAAAAAGAAAAATGTAGGTTAGGAACCTTACTACTGGGGAGTAAAACAAATTCCAAGACAGACTCCCAGCATCAGAGAGTAAGGTAACTATTAAGCCATTAGAGTTTCCATGAACTCAGCTTTTAAGATCATGTATTTGTTCTCCATTACATAATAGTATGCCTTAGATAACTGTATGTCCCTTTAAGACAAAATTTCATATGTAAAGTCCTAAAAAAGAGCAGCAGTGTTCAGAGGCTAAATAGCATTTCCTCTGCAATTGCAAATCTGATCCACAGTACTGCTCTAAACACAGGAAATGATGTCTGAAACTCATTACAGATCTCCCTTCTTAATAAAATATAGATTAGGATGATTTTTTTTTCTATTTGAGTGCAGAAAAAAGGGGACCATAACCACCTGTGGTAAGCAAAGTGGAACAGATTAGAAAAAGTAGGTTGTGGGAATAAGACTAGCAGCAGGGTAGAAAGCATGGGGGTGGTGGGGGGAAGTGTGTGTAATAGAAGAGGGCATAGATAAAAAGCTGGAATTTGGAACTAACAGCATGAAATAAATGAAGTGAAAGGGAAGAAGAGAAATGTGGCAAGGAGCCAGGATGTAGGTAGAAACAGACTAATCAGAAAAATGAAAGAAGAAAGTGGCATGTGAGGATGAAAACACTGAGATTGAACAAAGGAGATTAGGACTGTAAGCAAGTGGGACAGAAGGGCAGGAAGGTTGGCATGAAGTCAAAGTGGAAAAAAATGAAAGCTTGGATGAGAACCAGGGAGAGGAGGAGGGGCAGAAAGCTGACTGTGCAAGGAATCAGGATTCGGCTAAAATATGTAAGGAAAGAACATGGAGCCAGGCAAATGAATTGGACAATAAGGCAATAGAATAAGGATAAGAATGGAACAGACTGGAGGCAATGGGACAAAACAGGCTATGTGTGGGGGGAATGAACCGTAAATACTGCGTCTGTTCGTGCACAGAGCCTGGAATGGAACCCAAGTTTCCCAAGTGTCACCACCACCTTTCTGCAGTCAGCAAGTTTAACCTACATGGTCTAAGAGTATGCCTTTTAAACCTCTGGAACAGTTCAAGCAAAAAAAAGGAAGCCTAATGCTGTTTTCAGTTATTAAAACAAGTGACAAAGGTCACTTAAATGTTTTTCTGCAGCTGATTTAAAAACTTCATCAGTCTTTACTTCAAGACTGATAACCTACATTTCTATTTCTCAATCCACCAGGAAATGAGAGAGAAAAAAATAAATTAAATCAGGGAAAATATTATGTGATCTAGTGATTTAAAGATGCTTATAAGTTATGGTCCTAAAAGTTATGTATTTATATTACAGAGAAGTTTATAAATCTGCCACTTCTCAAAGTTTGTGCCTGAAAAGCCTTGTTAGACTTCTTTTTCATACTTGCCTCTCATATATGGAAGTCACTATAAATGGAATTTTAAGGAAAATAAAATTTATATTGATCAGAGAGATCCTGAAATAACCAAATATATAGTGTAGACTGTGCATACCTCAGATTTAAAAACATACAGGTAAACACTGAGAATTTTATAGTAATTTTTTATGCTGAGATTGTGTCTACTCTGTATATGAAGTTCAAACTAATTTCTTATCATTTGGTATTGCATGAATCTAGGTTTTCTTGCCTTATGTTCTCTCCCCACAACTAGCATTTGAATAATTTATAGAAATTTTGTGAATATATTGAGAGTGAAAGAAAGATATCACGAGCAGAAATCCCAAAGTGGTCTCTCTGAGGAAACTGAGTGTAATTTGATCTGAAGGGAAATATGGCTCTTCTACCTGAGTACAATCACATACGCCAAACATGAACAAAAAGACTAAAGAAAAAAGGGTGAGATATGTCTGGATAAAGCATTCTCTAGATTTTTTGACCATAAATTAAAGATTCCAACTACTTGACAGGGAAAATATTTATTCCCTGAGTGACTATAATCTATTCTTTCTGAAACACTAAACAAGCACCCCCTTCTTTAGGCTCTTCTCATTGAAAACATTTGTGGAGTGCGGTTGCAGAAGTTCAGAAATTGCATTCAAAGGAACTACTATGTCAATGCCCAAACTTGATGAGATTAAGTATCATTCCCAGCAGTGAATTCATATATCCCTCTACATTGAAACATATTCCAACAACAGATGTGGATTTTTTTTCTGTTTCAAGCTCTTAAAGGAAAATATGCACACAAGGAAAGAAAAAAAGAAACTACAGGTCACTCGACTACAGTTGAGTCAAATGACTAATCTCTTCTGGTAATGATGAGCAAATTAGTTCACATTGTAAGAGGGTGTATTCTCTGTGACTTCAGCAAGGAGCAGAGTCCCTTTTACAATCTGAAAGAAGTGTTGTGTTTTGACGAACTAACTAATCAGAGGGGTACGATTTAGACCAACCAAATGTGTGTGAGGGAGAATATACTTACAGAATGACAATTTCACAGATTTGGAAATGACACAGGATGTATATAATATGCTAAGAAACATGAGGTAGGCATCTGATATCTATAAACATTTTTTATTTATTTGGGATAATTTTTTTTTTTTTATTTGGGATATTTCCAATTTACTGATGGGAAGAAATCCTTGCTAGTACAGGAGTTACTCTTGCAGAGGTCCGGTCAGCAGTTGAGCAAATGTCTTATCTGTTTTTTTTGACATCATGGAACCCTTTAAACCTAAGCCAGAGGCTAAATCTGTCTCACTAAGTAAGAGAGTGCAATGAAGGAAGCTTAAGTATCCCTTATAATCCACCCTGCTTAACTGTTAGCTCTCTCCTTGGCTGTCTTTTGGACCACTCCAACCAGCTCTCTACAAACATGACTAATCTCCTATAGAGGAAACTAGCTCTAAACAATATGAATGTGAGCCAGATTGTTGCCCGGCTTAATCCCTAGCCCTCTTTCACTTAGTGATTTAACAGTTTAGACATAGGCATCATTCCCCAAGGATGAAATTTTGGGAGAGGTAGTATTTAAGCTACTGCAGAGTCAGCTCTGACCTGCACGTCTCCGATAGCTGTTTGAAAGGTGACATTTCTGTGATAAACAACAAAGAAACAGCTTGTGCCTGGGAACTGTTCCAAAGTACCCAAGGCAAATGTCAGAGCTGCAGCATATTCCCACCATGGGGAGGGCAAGTGTGTGCTCTCCTGATCACAGCAGCTGGAAGGTGTCCAGCAGGGACAGCACTACCAATGCCAGATTACTTGCTGTCCACAAAGTGATTGCTGTGCCAAATTCAAATTGAGGGGCCGGCCTGAGAAATAGAAGTCGCCCTTCTGCAGTTGGCACGAGTGCCAGCACGGGCAGGGTGGTACCCAAGCAATGATGTGTGTCTTGCACTGGTGTGCACAGACAACAACCACAAATACACCAACACTGCCCTGCTGCATGAGAGTGAGACAAAGGAGTTCCAGATGCCATCAAAAACAGGGTTAAAAATGTGGATGTCCAAAAGGCCCTGTTAAATTTCCACAGGCAACCCTGACTGTCTTGGGGTGACCTTATGATGTGTATCCCATATTGCTGCCCTATGCCCAGAAATTAATTCTTGTGCCTTTCTATGCCTCTAAACTGAGGACTGAGGCATATTCTAATTTCTTGAGGCTAGCTTTGTTACCCTAATAATCTTATTTTGAAGTGGATTTTTTTGAGTCACAGATGCAGATTTGGATGTGTGCTGTAGAGCTTATTATTTTCCATCATTTTATTAAGGTAAAATTATTAAGGTAAGCAACTCTGATCTTAATACCTTGAAAATATAAATATTTTTGGTATAATGTTAATATCTCAATATGCATTAAAACCCTAATTAGCCTTAATACTTATGGAGGGGAAATGACAACAGTCCTAGAAATTCAGAATAACATTGTCTAAAAACAGGCCTATTTTTAATGTCTGCAGGCTGGCAGTATTTCAATCAACAGTCTGTTGCACTCATTGATAACCTAATCTGTTCCTGTAAAGCAAATTCTTGTCTTACAAACAGAGACTGACCTTCAGGCAGTAGCCTCAGCTTCCCTGTTCTGTACTCAGTAGCCATATCCTGTACACAACCCTCAAACTCACCAGCAATATCCAGTACTCCTACGCAAGAAAAATATTCCATTCTGGATCTACGTGCTCTGTCACTAACAGGACAATTCATTTATCATTCACCCATGCTCTGTTTCAATTTTCAGACTAATAATGTTTTTACATGGTAAATTTATCCATTAAACTGGTTTTCTTTATAAATGTATGTAAAGACAGATACATATTATTTTTTTTTTCAACATCAGATAATACATACTGACACTTAAAACTCTTACTTATTCCCTCTCTGGAAATAATGCATAGTAATTCTGCTATGTTCTGCTTGTGATAAGATTAGTATAAGTATCTAACTCTAGTCCTTCTCTAGGATTCACTCTGTGCAGCTTTATGCTTTCTAAATGTAAGGCATCAACTCTGTGCCCACTTCATGATGACTTGGAAGACCCAGAAGACCAGTGGGCAGTTCACCCATCCTTTGGCCCCACATTTTGATCTGGATTCCTCATGAAGAATTTAAAAATGTTCAGATTACACCTCTGACATATGCTAGCTGCCCATGATCTCTATAACCAAGGAGGGTCAGACCTATAAGTAATGAATCATCGCCCTTACCTTAAATGCACTCCTAGGATTTTTTGAATTGTCTTCTAGAGGTGATTTTCCACATTAGACAAGGAAAAGCTTTGATGTTGTCCTTAAACTTAGTTGGCTAAATTTAGTTAAGAACCCCATCCTAAATAAAAATGAGTTTGCCATTACCAAGGAATCAGGTTCATTATAAAGTGTGGATGCAATGTCTTTCACATGACTAACTCACTCAGATTGATCTTTCTCCAGTAATTTCACATACAAATTACTGTGGAAGATGGAGCAATAAGATTTTTATAATCCACTTCATTTACAACTTGAGATTTGTAACAAGAAGCTTACAGTGCCTTTATTCTTGAGAAGTTTCCTCCTGTGCAGATGCAAATTAAATTTTCTCACTATAAATTTAAAACTTTCGCAGTTCCTCCTTTTTTTTTTTTCCCTCCTTACTAAAGTAAATTAGTACCAACTCTATTATCTCTATGCTCTTACAAACAACCAGATGTGGTGGGTTTTTCCCCATTTTGTGTATTTGCACACATAGAACTATATATGTATAGAGCTCAGGTCCTTCAACTAAGTCTGGATGTCACTCTGAAATAGTGTAACAATTTCTTCATATCACAACACTTTTTTTGTAAAATAATACGCAAAATATATGTATGTAAGGTCTATAATATAAAATAGTTCAAAAACTAAATCTGCAATTTGTATAACTAATTCAATAGCATTTTATTAAGGTGAGAAGCTTCTCCACATGAAAAATACATCTGTAGCTATTTTATAAACAGGAAAAACTGTCAGTCCTCATGGCTCCTGGAATACTGTACTATACCTATACTGGATGTGGTTTGGTTGCAGGTAGTGCAGCCCCATTGCTGGCAAACTGTTCAATAACAATGGTTTAAAACAGGTTTTCTGAAATTTCTGTGACCAGTAATTACAGGATCATTGCTTATTAGACAATTAGACAATTGCTTAAGACAACAAAAGGCTACTTTGCTGTTCAAATACATTCCTGGAAGGACAGAAATCCTCCCTAGAACCTAAAAGGAGAGCAAACTAAAACCAAATAGACTTTCTGACAGTTTTCCAGTACAAGACAGAGATTTATCACTGTAGCAAGTTTTTCAAGTGTGACTTTTAAAAAAAAATGCCACAAATACGTGTTAGAAGAGCGTGAAACTGTAAGGGATTAAGTCCAGAATTTATATTAGTGACTTTCTCAGGGAACATTAAGATTTTTGGCTAAAAGATGACTATTCCCTCATAAATATACTTTAATTTAAAAGAGACTATCCAAATCATGTCTTGTCTAAGGTTACTCTCTTTCTGCCATACTACTTTTACCTGAAATAGTAACAATACTTGTTTTAGTCTACAATTAGTTACTCAAAATGGGATTGTAAATATGTTATGCATGTGAATTCATCCTAAGGCTAAAAGACATTTTAAAATTATCATCATAAGAAAGGAAATTTTAAAAACACCCTAACGGCATAGTAACTGAAAGAAATATTTCCCTGATATCTAATAAATCCCTTTATAAAGGAATTTAAATTATTTACTTGTTTCTTACAAACAGAATCAAGTGAAAGCTGTATTTATCTCTGAAATGACACTGGAAAATTACATATAATGATAATAAGATATCTCTAAATTTTAGTATTCACTGACACTACAAAGGGAAGATATTTGGTCTGTATTTGGCTAATTTTAGTGAAGAAAAGTACAATGTTCCTTCATTGGCTTTCTCTGTGTGTACCCATACTGCTTGTATAGAGACTAGTGCAGCTGGTCCCTGACTCCTCATTGAAAACTGCTGAAATAGTAAGAATTAACATTATTGTCATCTGGGACATAAAGGGAGATGCAGTTCAACAAAAGTGCCAACAAAAAGGATCATGTCACAAAATAGCCATTTGAGCTCTTGGAATTCTTCAAAAGGAAAGACATTTTTTCCATTAGCCACTTTCAGCTACAAACTTTATATGTACAGTGCTGTTCCAAAAAGAAAAATACCTAACTTCACAAGAGTATTTCAAGTCATCCAGAGTTAGTGTTGGAAACACACATGCTACACATACACAAGGAAAGGCAAGTTTGATTTCCCAGCCCTTTCAAGTGAGTTCTTTCAAGTCCTCTTCAATTAAACTCATGTTTAGCTTCACAATAGAAGAAATGTACACCTGTAGTATAACCACATTGTTGCAGTACAAAGCCTTCACTTGTAAGCCATCCTAAAATGTCAGAATAAGAAACCTCAGCTCAAGACTGCATCACTACTATCCCTTACTTCTGAGTAAGAGCTTTCTTGCCCTACTGAAGTCTGAACACAGGCAGAGTGAGTGCAGAGGGATCAGTGAGAGCAGCAGAATTACAGAACAACGCAGGGTAAGATGGGATGAGAAAATTAAATCTACAGTAAATTCAAAATACCCCCGATACCTCATTTGCTAACATAACTTTGGTTCTGTACATCTTTGTGGAAAGTTTTTCTATGTAAATTTACACAACCTGAAAATATTGCAGACACACTTCAGGCCATATATATGTATATTTATACATATATATATATATATATGTAGTGGCTGGTGAACATATATTACAAGGGACAGAGAGTTCTCAGTAAGACAAGTCCCTAGTACCACAAGAACCACACCGTGTTAGGATGACCAGAAAGGCTTCTCCCAGGATGCTTGTTCTGTTCTGTTAATTTATCCCAGTTTGGCTCCCCCACATGGCTGTCAGCCTCTACACCTTATCGCTCCCCCAGAGCTTCCCCATTGGTCCCCGTTCCCTAGTCCCACCTTTTCCCCAGATAAAACTGTGAGCTTTGGGATCATGTTTGTATTTGCCTCTGCAGCGGTGTAGCAGCAATAAATGCTCCTGGCAGAACGCACACAAATGCCCTTCTCGGCTCTTTGCTGCCGACTGTAACACTGAACCCACCCCTGCGGCTGCGGGGGCATGCGGGACCCCACGGAGCCGGGCAGGGACAGTATTTTTATATTTATATATATATATATATATATATATATGTATGTGTAACCGAATGACTTAATCAATTATGAAAACATCCTGAGCTTTCACACTCTGTAAAAGAGCAGGCACAGGGTATCTCAAGGAGAAATCTGTATCCGAGCAGAACTAATTAGTCTCAAACACATTTATTTTTACTATTACTTTTACTACATTTTTACTATTTTCTTGTTATTTATTTTCTGAAGTCTGAGCTAAGATGCCTCAAAGAGGTTTTTGGAAGATACCTATGGGTAAGAGGTGATCAGGAGGTGGGTGGAGAGCTGTGGACAACTCTCCCAAAGTGGTCAAACTGTAACAAAGACTCACTGAGGATATCTAGGGAGAATGAGGATGAAGAAAAAGTGAAAAGGTAGGCTATTAAGAGGCACAAGTCATGTTTAGGCATGGCCTCCAAATTCCAAACCTAGGACTCACTTCCACAACTCAGTCACTGGAAAACTTTGAACGCAACTATTAAGGGAATCCTGGACATTTATTCACAGAAATACACGCAGCAAAAAAGTTAGCTAAATAAACTTTGACATCAGTCTGTAAAAAAATAACAAAGTGTTTATTTTGTCTTCCTTTCAAATGTCAGTGCAAATTTAATTTTTGCTGTAGACAAACTGTTGCTGGTGGTAGATTGAGTTGTACTGGTTTGATAGCTTTACAAGGTTCATTCTCAAATTATCTCTGTCATTTGAGATGACATCTGTAGTACACGAATGGGGAAATTTTATACATTAAAATAAGAATAGTCTCCCTGACTCGAAAGCATTTGCTATTACTACAGAAGACTACCATAAAGAAAAGAGAAGCAGGTGAAAAAATCATGCTTTACCTGTCCATACTTTGCAGCTAAATGTAGGGGTGTCCAGTACTGATTATCCACTACATTGAGATCAGCCCCATGATCAACTATCAGAGATGCAACGTTCTTGTATCCATTAGCACAGGCCACATGCAGCTGCAATAGATAAAAAAGTAAATTTTGCGTACATTAACAGTTTAAAGAACTCATCCATGGTGTGCTATTGCATACCTTTTACTAAATCACAGTTACAGCAAATACAAAATGTACATGTGACAACTACAGACTAGAAAACCACCGCGGAATCTTTTTTAGAATTTATAAACAAGATACACCAGAAAAAAATAATCTTAGCTTATTGTGAACTACTAAACAATCTAGTCTGACTATCACTTTTCATATAACTTCAACCAAACGTCCTTTCAAACACATTCAGACTTCATGAGCCCAGGTAGAATAATACATTCCAATAGAGCTTGAGCTCTCTTTGAGCCTAAAACTAACTTTCTTTTGAGACAGTTCAAGTACCCCAGATTTAAGCTGACACTACTCCAAAACAAATTCATTAACACATAATCAAACCATGCACATTGCAACTGCAGCATGAAATTAGTGACAAAAAATACTTTCTCCATTTTGAACCACAGAGATTTTATTTCCTATACTTGTATTTCTTCCCTAGATACTTAATTATTTTAATTGGTAATGGTTTTAAATAATTTTAGTTGATTTTCTGTATCTCTAAACTTCATTTAAGAGACAAAATGGAACAGGAGGAGGGTGGAAAATGCAGTAACAGACTGAGAGAAACTCAGGTCAGAAGGACAAGTAGCACAACTTGCTGCTAAAGCAGGGACAACTTCAAAGGTAGCTGTGCTTGCTCCTGGCTTATCACTCTGAGCAGCAAATACAGTAAGAGTAATAAAGTATGAAAAATGTTATGGCAAGAAAGGGAAAAAGGAAACTCAAAAATATCTTTATTAATGGCTGATTTGAGGAGTTGGACATTATCTTTTGCAATGTATTATTATTTAAGGCTCTATATGTATTTGGCATTTTTATCTGCAATCAATTCCACTATATGTTATTTATAGAATGAGATTTTTTATATTTAAAAACCCAACAGATGTGGTGGGTTTTTTTAAATTAATACAAATAGCAGGTATGCAAAATAAATATAAAAGCAATATAATACCAAACAGGTCTTGTGAACAGAGAAAAAGGGGAGGACATAATAGGGCAATAATAATGATAAAGTAAGAGAAGAAAATGGAATAAGGAATCCTACATCAGGGAAAAATTTTAATTTGCAAGTTTTGGTGGAAATTGTTTCTTTTATGTGGTGCATAACTGTTGGGGCGCGTATTTCATGTGATGAGATTGATCCAGGTTACAGTTTAGTGGTCTTTACTTTCTCGTAGTCCTCTGCTCTGATTTCAAACATTCCCTTAACTTCTGGGAACAAGGGGGACAAGGTCTGAATCTGGAATTTGGCACAATATAACTGCTCATCCCCAGTCAGAAGGACTTAATACTCACACTGGTCAGTAAGAACAGGGCATAGGAATATTGCAGAAATTGAGAAGTGAGATTATAGACGGTACCTGTATCCCCAAACCACACAGCCCAACTGCATGACTTTTCCTCCTCGAAGAATTGTTAGCTGAAGATATTATTTTTCTTGTGATTGAAATGGATGGATAATGACAATAAAAAGGTCTTGCAAGAAACCTGTTACTACAACTGTGTAGTTCCAAAGTCACTGTAAGAATAGGAACACTGATATGGGAGTCTGGGATATTATTTGCCTTATCTGCTATTTTTGGTTCAGCTGCACATGCAGAGTATGCATAAAGTTTTCACTATGAACATGATTGATGCAAAGGGAATGAATACAGTACAACTCATCCAAAATCTTCCCCTGGAAAGGGTGCAGAACTCCCCTGGGGGCAGAACTTTGCTTCTGCATGCTATGATTTCCAATGTACAAAACCCTCAAATTCTTCCTGTAATTTGACATAGCTTCATGGTGGAGAGAGGGTGTGTTTTACAGAAGAAATTACATTTTCTATTCAGGCATCAACTTGACAAGTGCTATTGTGAAGCAGTTTAAAAGCTCATAGGAAATACTTTACAGCTGAAATTTTTCAAAGAAAAACTATTACAGGAGAATACAACAGAATAAATAATTTTACCAAATATGCTGCGTCTGTCTGTATTGCATGTGCACAAATGTAGGTGTTATGAATCTATGAGAATGTGTGTATTTATATATTTACAACAATAATTTCTTGCTTGAATAATCTTAACTTACAAATGGATTTAGATATGTATTCTGTCAAGAGAAAACAAAACTGATTTGAGACTTAAAACAGAGATGCTTGTCTTTTTTGCACAGGTAGATGTAGAGGAACAAAACACTGTTCCCAGAACACTCTGATATGTATACAACTATGTCAGACTCGCTGACTCGACACCCATGAATAAAGAAACCAAGTCTGTATCTTCCACCAGTTTGTCAGACAAAAGTTTCACGTAATAGAAATCTCAAAGAAAAGCAGAATTACCTACTTTGTATCTACTCCTTGAAAAAATCGGATTACAGCATAAAAACTGTTCAGGCAAAAAGTATCCCTTTCATCAACATTCTACTAAGCAAACAGCAAAAAAACCTAAGTATACACAATGTTTTTCTCCCAGTATTTGCAGTTCTGCTAAACATCTTTCAGAAATGTATTTCAACTATTCCAGCTAACTACAGAAAAGGTTTCATAAAGTAAGATTTATCTAAGTTCATAACTCAGTTTAACTAAGACAATTCTGACTAAAATAGCAATAGAAGTTAAGTACAATATCTATGTGATTTAGCAGCTTAGGTAAAAATATCAGAAAACTGCAAGGTAAATTAATGGTTTTATGAAATAAACTAAAACTTGTGCTGTTTCTTCCCACCCCATCCCTGCTTCCCTCCTGTTTTTAAACTGTTGACTGCCTTGGGGTGGCCATCCCAAAAGTCACAGTGCTCTGTTTCTAGAGAGAAACAGTGGCTGGATGCAACCATCTCAGATATGAGGCTGATTTTTTGATTATAGGTTAAACACTGCACAGGTATTAAAGTATGGAACATTAATCACTCAGTATATTAATTCAGTATCATGAAATGTAATTCAATGCAAATGCAGAATGATAGTAATAATTATTAGTGCTCTAATTATATTAGTACAGTATTTGGAGAAAAAAACAAAGTACTTTAAAAAAGTTATTCAATATATTAACACTGCTGATTTACCATTGAGTGATTGATTGATTGATTGGTAATGGTGTTGAAGATTTTTATATACAAAGGGAACGTTCCACAGACAAGCTATGGAAATACACATGAATTTGGAATTATTTGGCAGCTGAAGAAGTAGAAGTCTGGACAAAACAAAGGGATAGAAGATCTATTTGCATAAAAAAGTATATTGAAATCCCGTGATTACAAATAACATGCAAATTTGGGAGCAAGAGTTCCTGTCCACACATGGTGAATGCTTCAATACACTGAATCAAGATGGGATCACTACATGTTCTAGTAGGAGTCGGCCAGAAGATAGGAGACAACAAAAGGGATCACTCAGTGAAGTTTCAGCCCCTCTCTCACATAGATTGTCAGAGACCACAAGTATCTCCTGGCAGCTTGAAACTATGATATTAATATTTTTGTTATTAATTTTTATGTTGCATATTTACTGGCAAGGAGCAAAAAAACTGTCACTGAGATGTTGCACTACCCTATTTTAAAATCTGTATTATGCATGGAATTGACATACGCCTATATTCAAAAGGCCAGATACAACCAAAATTGTGGTTTATTTTCCTTCTTAAGAGAATTGCCTTGCAAACATGCTGAACTTGTTGCAATACATGCATATTTCCAGGGTGGTGATTACATGTTCCTACTCACCAGGGTAACTCCTTCGTCATTCTTTTGATTCACGCTGCCTCCACTTGAGATGAGCTGTTGGACATCTGTAAGCATTGTCACAGCTCTCTGTATCTTCATTTGGCGCAAGGAATTCAGCTCTACACCTGGAAAAAGAAAAGGATAAAACCTTCTGCTATTTTATTCATCAATAAAGATTTTCTGGGTTTTTAAAAGCTTAATCAACATTTAATTAGACTTTAGTGTATATTTTTAGAGCCTTTACTTACCTACATTTACCAAAAAGTTTATTCCTATTTTTATCAGTCAATACATGGATGATTTAAGTCAGTGAGGAATATCCAATAAACTGCCCTGATCTCCTACTGACTGCAAGAGCAGTTTCAGGTAAAGAACTTGCAATATCAAGAAACCCACTGAGACTGTGAAATAGCTGTGATTGGGAAAAGAATTAAAAAATCTAAGGAAGCCAGTCAAGTGTTTGGGACTTACTTAATTTTTTTTCCTGGTTGCATTCTTTCAGCCGTGCATATACATCACAGTACCCAGACCAGTCCCTCAAATTTGGTGGCTCAGCTGCTTGAGAGTGAAGTCAAGCAAATGACATTAAAACTCAACACTTTTTTATGTGCCTAAGTTATTTTTAACCAGGATTAGTTCCCCAGCTGAGCCTAGACCATTCCAAGGCCCCATAAACCAAGAGGAAATGTGGTGTGGCGGTAGGAACAAATGGGAGGGGATGAAAGGAATGAAGGGTATGGGACTGCTTGTGTCAGCAATGCTATGGAAAGAACAGTTGTCAAAGAACAGTGCTAAAAAGAAGATAAGGAAGGCAGTCTATAACCAAAAGAAAGCATGGTCTCCAGTCTGAAGAGGTTTAAAATAAGAAACAGGATACAATAAAAGTGTGAAGTGGTTAAATTAGAAACTGGCTGTGGTTTGATTGGAATAAATAACCAAAATTTTGGGCTTCATTCCTCTGCTTCTAGCTCCATGTGATGATTTAAACCCCATATATAGAAAATGTAATTTGACTATAAATATCCTTGCTCTCTGTCCTGGACATGACATCGCAAAAACTCATATGAATAAATGATTTTTTGTTTCTCTTCTACATTTGTCACTAAGCTGGAAAATGATGAACTATAAATTAATTTAATTAATATGTATTTAACTTAACATTTTTTTCTTCAACACTTCTTGAAGTTCTTTACATTATAAAAAAAAATTAAACCATGTTTCAGGGTAAAATCATATTTTGAATTTCTTAGTTTTAATCTGCCCTGGAACTTGCATAAATGGGTGTATGATACATAGTTCACAAAAGCATTCAAACTTTTTTTCTAACATGCCATTGTACACACTGCTTTATGTTCTGTTGCCTGCAACACTTGTAAGAGTTTCAGCTCTGAAATGAAATGCTCAGTGGGAGCACTGTCTTCCTATTCTCTTCTGTCACCAAAATGATACTAAAGAACACCAAATGTAAAACACAAATGCAAACATGACATGGATAAAATTACGTTTTCTGTATCTGGATTAACCCTGTGATCTTTCATGTGAATGTAATTTAGACAAACACATACGTGTATATATCTATATCTATCTATCTGCTTAGAGATTTATACTGATAGATTAAATTAGACAATGTCCCCAAAGGAGAATGTGTTTAACATGCTACTGCCTGACAGTTGGTAGACCAGAACACAAGGCAAATTTCATAGAATGTTCTCCGTGTCTCCTAAAAATCAATGTATTTTGTCAGAACTAAAGCTTTTATGCCTTCATCACATTTCAGAGTAATGATTTGAAACTACCTGATGATATTTATGATATTTATGCAGTGCTGCATGACATCTGTCAAATCCTTTTTTTCCTTTCTGTTTCTGCCTATTTCCTGCTTTTTGCAACGGTAAATTGACGGTTTAACATTCTTGTCCCAGTGACAGAACTCTCCCAAATACCTAAGGGCAATATACACCCAAAATTAATTATCATTTGCAGTGCTAACTTAACATTTTAAACATACAACATTGAAGACTCAGCAGACAAAATGAAACTTCATTGGTCCAGATGAAGTTTTTTCTAATGTTCTAAGGAAGGAAAGATTAAAGTTTAAAAATATATGAAGCATTTTATACCTGATAAAGGCATCCATACTTAAGTACTGCTGACAGAACTTATGTGAATTTTTTCTTCCTCTTGATATGTCTGGTAAACAATTAGAACAAGTTTTGGGTTTCAAGGAGAGAGGAAACAGGTGGAAATTAATGTACTGCCTCTTTTTTCTGGGAATACCTCAAACACTCAAAAACAAAAACTAAGTTCACAATCCACAAGTCAGAAATACCAGTTTCTGATTTTCCCAGGAAGAAAAATGAAATAATAATAATAATAAAAAAAATACTGAGAGTGAAACACAGTTATTGTCGGTTTGTTTCCTTCATCACGTTTAACATAAATTACAGTAATGCTTACAGGCTGAGGGCAGGGGCCAGCTGAGTCCACTCAGCCTTTTCTAGCAATATACTACTGACTTACACCCAACATCGTCAGAGAATTAACATATCAGTACATTCTTATATTAGCAGTGAAATATTGATCCTTACTACTTGTAAATTCCTTTTATAGAACCTTGGTGTGACCTGTCTGGGGCCACAAAAAGCCTGGCCGTTGAAAGATTAACTCTGCTCATCTTGAAGAAGAAATCAAGAAAAGTATTCAGTTGCATTAATTGCCGTATTATTTTCTATTGTAAATGTAATGTAGCCATCAGCTCAGAGAAAACACATAAACCAAGCTACAGTGCAACAAAATCCAGTCTGTATTAATCCAAAACCTATTCAAAACAGCTTTACTGGCTTCAAATTAACAGTTGTATAAAGGAATGATACATATTTCATTAAACAAATAGAAGTAAATTAGCCTGCCAAGAGAAGTACCAAAGTGACATGGTTCCACAGACTTCATTTCTTAAATATCCAGAGTGGGTTTGAAAATGTTACAGAAACAATAGTTTCCCTTTCTCTACCTTTACAAAAAATATAATGAAAACATGTAAAAATAATCTATGTTGCAGCTTTAGAAGTGTAGTTTTGAATTCCAAGAAATCAGGAGCTATTAGGCTTTGAGCAAAGACTTCTCTGGTGGGGAGCTGAGAAGCAGATTTATCAAGCACGCACATGTATCATTCTCTGAGGCTCAAACAAGGAGACCTTGTCAATAAGTGCTTTCCTTTAATCAAGCTCATAATTCTGGGGAGTCTGTTCTCCATCCCCAGGGAGTGATACTTTCCAGGAATTTAGATGGAACAACAAAATGCTACTCGTACAGTAAGTAATTCTCACCACCTGAATCAAAGAATGACCTTCACATTGCTTTTCAAAGGGGAAGTGTGGTTTAGATATTCAGCTGAAATGGGACAACAGCCAGCATGAATAAAAGGAGGAAGAGAAACACATTGCCATCTACTATGGAAACAGATTCACGTTGCAGAAAATGAAAAGCCAAAAAAAAAAAAAAGGCATACTATAGAAAAAAACTCCAAATACCCTGTAAAATCAGAAGAGCTACACGCTCAGGAATTCTGCAGGAGGTGAGATGGAGAAGAAACAGTTAAAAAAGCAGTGACCCTGAAGGGCACACATTTGGTGATGAGTATCAGCGCTGATGTCAGGCAGGAGCATAACCTAAAAGCTACAAAATAAATTACCTCTCACTGTTTAAGAAAAACACCTGACAAGGCCATTTCATGTGCTTTGGCTGTCTCACCTTCTCTGGCATATGGTTATAGAAAGGAATAGAAAAACCTCAGCTAAATAATGCAAAAATAACTTTCCAAAAGTTTCAGTGATAAAGAAATACAAGGCAAACAGGATTGCTATTAAACACATTTTCCTCACAAATGTCCAGTAGAAAGAAGCATGCAAGGGGAACACCCGTTCCTGGGACCAGCACAAAGCAAAACACTGAAGCACTCTTCGCACCCATTGCACACACCCCCAGCCAGCAGCCGCTCTTGCTGTAGCATGCAGGTCTCATTCTCCAATGGGCTTAACATTCTTAAGGAGAGGTCAACAGCATCTTGTCTTGCAAACACAAATGTACATTAAAAACTTGCAACAGCTTTGAGAAGCCATTCTCTCTTCTCATACTTCTACAAGTGAGTCTTCTCTCACTTGTAACTATATCTGCCCTTCCTGCACAGAGCTGTAGATGCAAGGCTCTTTTCACCCCATGTATGATGGGCCTCTCCTACTCTTCTATAATTCAGGGGATACCACATTTTAGAATTTGTATTTTTCTTCTCTGCAGCGTAGAATACAATAGACATGTTAAAAAAAAAAAGTCATGGTACAATTCTTTAAATACTGATTTTCATTCATTGAAATATTCAGATGTAGCTATTACTTTATCTGCTGAAAGTTTTAGAAAAACCTTGTCAACAGCATTATTATTGTGAGATTACATTGTTCAATAGCCCTTGTGCATATCACCTGGCATTATATGAATCTGATTTTCAAAGGTCAGCATACAAACAGCTACATGCCAGCAACATTTACCGTGTGAGAAGGGAAGCTAGTATTTTCACATTCTGCAAAAGAATGTATACTTGCAAAACTACTGGGGCCTATAGCTCCAATTCACTGCAGCAGTACTGACTGTTGCTGGAGGGTTTTGCCTGTCTGCCTTTAAAGATACCATTACATATATTTAGCGAAGCATGTTTAGTTTCATAGGCTGGTTTGGAAGGAACTTTAAAGATCATCTAGTTCAACCACCCTGCTACGGGCAGGGACACCTTTCACTAGACCAGGTTTCTCTGAGCCCCATCCAACCTGGCCTTGAGCACTCCCATGGATGGGGCATCCACAGTTTCTCTGGGCAACCTGTTACAGTGCCTCACCATCCTCACAGTAAGGAATTTTTTCCTAATATCTAATCTAAACCTACTCTCAGTTTAAAACCATTGTCCCTGTCCTCTCAGTACATGCCCATGTAAAGAGTCTCTTTCCATCTTTCCTGTAGGCTCTCCTCAGGTACTGGAAGGCTGCAACAAGGTCGCTGCAAAACCTTCTCTTTTCCAGGCTGAACAAGCACAATTCTCTCAGCCTTTCCTCATAGGAGAGGTGTTCCATCTCTCTGCTTACCTTGGTGGCCTCCTCTGTTCTCGCTCCAACAGGTCCATGTCCTTCCCATACTGGGGACCCCAGAGCTGGATGCAGCACTGCAGGTGAGGTCTCACCAGTATGGAGTAGAGGGGCAGAATCACCTCCCTTGACCTGCTGCCCACACTGCTTTGGATGCAGTCCAAGGTACAGCTGGCTTTCTGGGCTGGTAAGGTTTATTTCCTTCTAGTCTGAATATGCTGTCAGAAGTGAAGTTCCCACCTCCTCCTCACGTAGATACCAGAATGACAATTCTCCCACTCTAGCGAACATGCTTTTATTCCTCTCTCTTCTACAATAAGGACATTGATGATCCTTTCAGCTAAAATTAGTTAAGTGAACTGTCTCTTAACGTGTATGGAAACAAAAATATTTTTTGTAATTTATTTCAAAAGACTGGCACAATCTCAAGGCTTAATATTAATGCATTCATTTGTGGATACATATTGCATGTTTATTATTTTATTTGTAATATTAATACTAGAACACAGAAGCAAAAGAAGTATATCACTGTCTGCAGCTACTTGTGGTAAATATCATGTCTGAAATGAGATCATCACAGATGGTGTTTCTACACTACAGATCGTACTGCAAGGTTTTAATATGTTATAGTTAATTTTTTTTATGAGAGACCAGTAAAAGCAGACTACTCAACACATGCAAGGGATTCAGGAGCTGAAGGTGAACACAGGCCAGGCAGGTCAGCACCCTCACTGACCAGGGCACAGTCCCACAGTACCCAAAAATTAAAATCGAGCAGGTCTGGTGATGGGAATCAGAGCCAACAGAAGTCCTGTGATTGCCAGAAAAGCCTCGAGCAACAAATACAGGTAAATCAGATGAAGCAAGGAATCAAGTCAGTGGTCCAGGGCAGGCATCAGCAAGGATCATGGCTAGGCACAGGACTACCTCAAGCAAGGACCTGAGACTAAATGTGGCTGCAGAGATAAAGGATGGGTGAAAGATTATGACAGTGCTGCTCCCAGCTTTGCCTCACAGCTTACCTCTTTCCCATCTGACAGCTCCCAGGTTACAAGGCCATCACAGCTGGCCTTGAGCACAGGCAGCCAAGCCCCTGGGAGCAGGGGCGGAGGAGAGGTCGCGGGGCCTGTGGGTGCACTGTGGGCACTGACATTTTTTCCAACTTTATAAAGGTTATAGTTTTAGGAAGTCTATAAAGAAGTGAAAATATGCTTCTGATGGTAATGAATTAGATTATTTCTTGATAAGTTGTCTGAAAGGATATTGAAAGGATATCCCCAGTTTCTGATATTTTTCACAATCTTTTTTCAAATCTTAGCAAAGCCTATTCGTCAAGGAGATGCCTGTTTTCCTTCTAGCATCTGTTAGAAAACCAGATCATAAACTACTGGCTATAATTTTAAATGTTAATTTCAGTGTCAAAAGTTAGTGAATTTAAAGGTTTTCCCTTTGACAGAAACATATGGGTAACATCCTGGAAGCACAAAAATATTAAGAGGAATCTAAGACTTCAAAGCCAGTCCCCCAAGAACTAGAAAAATTAAAAATTAAGGCAGCTTATTCATGCTTGTATTAGAAAACACAAAGGCCAAAGGAAGATGAGCATTCTCAATTATGACATTTTCTAATGTGTCCCATTTCCATGTGCTTCGTTTTGTGAAAGGACCTACTGAAACATTTAATTTGTTCCTTTGTTCTTAGTGGCAACACCAACACTTAACTCCTACCATCAATTATTCAGGCTTTCTGCAGAAAATAGATTTTTTTGTGTGTGATAATCTTATGGGTAGGTGATTCCTGATCAACAAGAATCAAAGTGAAATAAACCTTGAGCAACCCTGAGGCTGTTTGGTTTTGATTGCCTATTTTTCTATCAACCTACTGCATCAATATTGTTGAAAGAAAATTTGTAAGGATAAATCAAGATCATGGTGCATATGGTTCTGAAATAGAAAATATGTCAGGGGATTTAGTTGTAGCTAAAGATTGCTGATCTTTAGTGCTAACAATCTGCATGTGTTGGCATTTACTCCATTCTAACTGCAGTATATTAGCAATAATTCCTTTTATGTCTGTGAAATAATTTTAAATATTACAATCTAGACCAGTATTTTTCTGAAATGATATTAATTTATATCTGTTGCTTTTCTTGACTGCACTGAAGCAACTCTAAGATTTTTTCCCCTTGTTGGATTACTAAATCTGTTTAAGGGTTTCTGCAGCACAACCTCAACATCAAAACGTTTTGGTGTACACATTCATTCCTTTTAACTAATAACAATCAAACCCGATGAAAAATACACACAACTGGGATTTTCATTTTGATCTTATTCTCACAAAAGTGCCAGAGTGTTGAGAAGCACACAACGAGATGTATTGTCCAAGTGTTGGCAGCTGTGGAGCTGTAGGGACAGGCTGTGTCGGGAGAGCCAGGGGCTGTCCTGTGATCTCTAGCAGACCCTCAGCAGGACACAGCTGAGCCTGGCAGCCAAGTGTGACCCATGGCAAAGCAGACAGATGCTCCTGAAGGAGCTCCACACCTGCAAAACACCCACACTGGAGCAGAGGAAAAGTGTGAAGAAGAAAAGGGGCAGAGGGAGAGACTGCCATGTACTGACTCGAGCTCCCCCATGCCTCCTTGTGCTGCTTGTGAGGGTAGAAGAGTTTGGAGTGAAGGAGAGAAGCCTGGGAAAAGGGGAGGAAAAGTGTTGTTCTAATGTTTGTCTTTCTGTTTCTCACTACCTGAACCTATTCCAGCTGACAATTTTCACGAAGCTGAATCTGTTTATCCTGTGACAGTAACTGATAAGCAGTCTTGCTCCCCTTGTCAGGAAGGGAATGGGTGAGCAGCTTTGTGGGATTTTTTAGTGCAGCCGCACCAGATTTTAGGGATAACTTCAAATTAACTTATAGCTTAAATCAAAAATAGTTTTGGTGTATCTTCCTATCGCATTCTAGACTACTGTAAAATGTCAGGTTTGCAGCAATTTTTTTCTTAATCCTTGTCCATTACTTTTCTAAATCAGATTTTCCTGCACATGTCATTCCCCATATGTTGTTAACTGTTGGCTTCAGGGAAATTCTCCTTATTGTAGTAATTTAGAAGTTGGCTATTTCTGGCTAATGTTAAAAACTGTCTTCAGTGTAGGATTCTGTACTAACGCATAGCTGCTTTTATTTTTTTTAATTCTACCCACTGCTGTGAGGTAGAAAAATAAATTTATTTCTTCTATTTTGCAGCTGAAGAGTAATCCCCTTGATAATAAGAATTTAACAAACCATGGTCTGTATTTGCAATATCTGCACAATATTTTAACTGATTTAAACCATGCAAAACCACATAAAGGGATAGGGCTTGCACATGGTTTTGGCTCTATATGCAGTTTTCTGAGACACCTGAATATGATCCTTTTAATATTCAGGGAACAGACCCATTATTCCCCCACCTTGGAATAGCATAATAGATTTTGCTTAAGGTGCATGAAATCTCTAGTACCATCAAAGGTCAATAACCTTTAACCAGCTATTTAAAATTAATTTGCCCCCACAGAAAGTGAGTAATACTGTGTAAAATACTTTGCAGAAAAGCAATACCCATTTTTTCTTCTGTACCTGTGTCACACTAGAAAAAGGAATACCATCTGTACCTTCGGGTAGATATGTTATTTAAATATAGTCATTCTTCAAAAAATAAAATCACAACAGATGGTTTTCTTTTGCTTTTGTAATGATCTGCTACTGCATGAAATTCTCACTAAACAACAGACAAAAAAGCTATTAAATTTGCTTTCAGATGTGTGTGATACGTAGACATTTCTTTAAAAAAAGGGGAAAAAAAAGAAAGATGTAAATGTCCAAATATTCTTTTTTCAGATTAAATAACAAGGCTGATGTTCTTGGAATGCACAGTTGTCCTACTGAAAACTGAAGCCTGAGATCTTGGAGGACAAAAGAGAACAACTCTTTTTTGGGAAATGAATTACAATGAATTTTTCACCTCCTGTGACTTGGCAAATACAGAAACAAGAGCAATCTGTCAATCATTTTTAGTTTATAGCTGAGTCATGCAATACACTATACAACTAAATACCAAGTAAGGAAATAAACAAAAATATTGCATTCCTCAAAGTGTTAAATACTTAAAACAGCCTAATGGAAAAGGAGGAAAAAAAGATCATATGCCATGATCAGAGTTTCACTGACACAGTTCTACAATAGAACATTCTGCCTCCAGAAACAGAGAATACACTCACAGTCATTTAAAGTTTGATAGTTTTAAAATGCCATTAATGAATCAAAAGATTTGCCTTAAAATATAAAACTGTTATTGATCAAAATAAAGGTTATGGAAGGTGCTGTGTGAAATTTCTTGATGATTCCAATAATCAATCAGGTTTAAAATGAAACAGGACAAGTAGTGAAAAAAAAAAAAAAAAATCACCTTTTTACATTATTATTTTCATTTCACCTCTGAAGGGAGACATTTCCTGAAAGTAAACAATGAATGGCTATGAAGCTAAAGGCATAAGTGGCAACAAAGAAAATTTCAAATGAAAACAAAATGAAAAGAAATGACATAAAGATGGCTTAGCACTGGAAGGCAGCCTAGAGAGAAGTAGAATCTCCAGTCCCACCTGGCCTGCTCTCAGTTGGCCTTGTCTTGGCAGATGTTGAAGTCCTTAAATGTCATGACTTTCTTATCATAGCAAACCAAGACCATCAGTAGCATGGAGAACCACTGACATCTTGGCATAGAACAGATTTAACAGCTTTTACTGGTGTTTTCATTGCGGCTGATCAAATTAATAACCCTTCTGCTCTCTATAGTCAGCATTTCCTATCACTGTTCGTGATAGGACCACAGACTACTGAATAGGCATCTACATATAGACCTGTAAATTTCAATATCCTAAGAGTCATCCTGCATAGCAGACTTCTATGTCTCAGCTGGCCATTCTGGGCTGCCTTCAGAGCACATGAAAAGCAGGCAGTTCAGATCCTAATTCATGTGCCTCATTACAGATGCCTACCTTCAAAGCATCTCTTTTTCTCTAAGGGTTGGCTATAGACTATGAGACATTAGTTTTAGATAAATCAACCCAAGTAAAGTCCTTGAGCCCATGAGCCCACTAGGCTTCTGAGTGCCCCCTGGACATGATCTGATATCATATGGTTAAGATATTTCACTTTCCTAAACATGAAACAGGTTGTTGTATTTTCCCTTCCATCCTCAGTTAGGGTTATCTTAAATGAAGCTTACAATATGCCAGAATTTTTACCCAACAGAAACAATGCTCTTAATATACACAGGATATATACCTCAAATTGTGTTCTCTTAGGTAACTGAAGTCTGCTAATTGCTTTCTTCAGTGAATAATCACTTTTAGTATACAATGTAACATTATTTATATAACATTATATAACAGCAGAGAAAGCTAATTTCTATACAGGAAAAGAGAATTTTTAATGAAATTCTAATAATATCATTAGACTTCAATAATAAAATCTCCATCTAACATCCTCATATGTTATATTCCATAACAATAAAGTATATATGGAAGCTTTCTGGCAGTTGCTAGATGACTACAATATTTTGTACTTGTGGTACTCCTGTGCCCTAACAGATCATTTACAAGCAGAACTCAAAGAACTAACTCCAGTAACTGTCTTAAAATATAGAAATCATTAAAGGCATCCAAGGCTATTGTTATCACTTATGGCTCCAGGCCTTCCACAGAGTAAATTAGATTTTTTCAAACAATGAAAAGCAGTTCAGTCACTAAGATCTGTACTGAAATTAAACAGATACAGTGAGCTACCATAGAAGTGAAATCTGTAAGGAATTATATACACACTAGACTTCTAAGAATTCTAGTGTTCCCAATTAAAAAAGTTTTCTGTGGCTTCAAAGCTACTTGTTCCAATCTTGCTTTGTTTCATTGAAGTAAATTGATAGCTTCTGGTTTGCTCGTTAGCTGAGCATAAGGTACCTAATTGCACTTTTCTCCATGAACTCTGCAATCAGAGGCAATGATTAGAGTATAGTCTATTCTACACACAAATCTCTTCTTAACATTGTAAACCAGGCTGCACAGCTGAATGCAGAATATTATGAAAGTATTTTAGGAATGCAGGGAAGTTCAGAGAATGGGGAAATATTCTTTACACATTGTTATTAAAGGGTGAGACTATGGCTGGGTGTTTCTCAACACTACAGGCCAAAGATGGTATTGACAATGGGATCAGCTAATCTTGTAAAACAAGGCTTGGTCCTGACGTTGTATTCACATGCAGGTGCGCATGGGGATTACTGCCATGAGGAGAACTTCACCAAAACAATCCACAGAGAAACATTTACTCTGGGAAATTCAAAGTAATTCATACTTATTCATACAGCTTAATTTCCTTCAAGAATCTCCTCCTCAGTTACTATTAATCATGGTAGGCTATACAAATATTTCAGTAGGTATTAACTACTATTAACAGAAGTCAAATGCAAAATAAGGATACTTTGAGCTGTCTATTGTTCCAAGAATAATACTAGCAGACCAAGCAAAGCTGATGGGCATTTTGACACTGATCACCCAAAGCCCAGCTTTTCATACCAAGGGGTAGGACTGATCTCTCCTAACAATCTAACCCTAAAACTTGTCAACTTAAGTTCTTCTTAGTCAGCAGAAACAGTCCTGGAAGTCAGTTCTCCTCACCTAGCCAGGCTAGGAAGAGATGAAACAACACATGCATTTCCTCTTTTGCTCTACTGACGAAAAGGTCTGGATGATTAGCTTCAGCTTACCCATCTAAAGTTAGTAGAGGTAGATGTCACCTTCAAAATGTTTATGTTTTTTTAATTTGGTAACTTCCCACATTCACATAATCACTGTTTAATTAGGAATAGTGCCTCTCCTCTCTACTGTGAAAGAGATACTACTGATAACTGTAGAAACTAACCAATCTTTTATTTTTTTTCCCCAAATCTATCTCATTTTGCAACCAAACAAAATAAGTGACAAACCAAGGAAAGAGGAAACATTTCCTGATAGACTTGTATTAACAATTGCAAGTAAGCAGACTACATCTTGTATGCTACAGAAGTTTTGCATGTTACCTGTTAAATATGAATCAAAGTACTTGGAATATTTAGACAGCAAATGTCTACATTTTTAAAGCAATAAAGTTTTTAGAAGCTAACAGCTGCTTTGCCATTAGAAAAATCCAAAACCAGAGCTGTGAAGACACTGCCACGCACTGAGAAAACAAAATTATGAAACATGCAATACACTGGATGTGTGCAGTATAGGACCTGACACTGTGATTTCCTTGACACTTTCCTTAAATGTTTATTAACAGAATATAATTTAACTTAGTTTATGTTAAAGAAGGTTTCTTATATGGAGGCAATGTTGAAAATACACATTTTTTATGTTATTGCTCATCATATTTGCTTAATGCCTTTTCCTCAGTGTCAAGATGAGCCACATACAATGTTAAAACAACCTATCATAGTCAAAAGCAATGCCAGAAATCTCACTTCAGAACTCTTATCTAAGTTTGGAACTGATGAGCAACAAATCCGGTTTTTTGATACAAGTCCTGTCATCTATAACATATTAAGCATAATTCATAATAGAAACCTAGCTACAGTATTTTCACAATTAAAAAAAACCTCAAACCAATACGAATATTTTTGAATAAGGGATAAAGTATCATATGCATTTTCATCCAAATTATTTGTAAAGATTTATTTATTTATTTAGCAGTCTGTCACTCAAAAAAAATTTCCCTGAGACTACACATGGGAAATGAAACAAAATGTAAAACCTGGTCCTTGAATAGTAAAATTAATTGTTTTAAAAGCTTCTGCATTGCTGAAGTTTTTCTGCTTTGAAATTACATTCTAACATCTCCATACAAAAGATGAAAAGCAGTTTTGACAATGACAACTGCCATTAACCTTTGTTAGTTGTTCCAATTTAAGTACACTGAAAACTTTTGTGGTTACAAATCATCTTCCTCCCCCTCATCCCCAAACTAATATAGTTCAATTGGTTTTAATGTGACTTACATCAGATCAGTATACATCCTTATCATATTTATGACATGTTCAATAAAAGCATTCCAAAAGCTGAAGGGCTGACTTACCATTTTCTTCCAAGTACATCAGAAGGATGCTGCTAGATTCAGTCCCTTCTACAGCATAATCAAGTGCAATATTTCCATTAACATCTTGCAGAAGCACATTTGCTCCAGCCTACAGACAAGAATTAAAAGCACTTTAGGTTTGTGTAGTGAAATCCCAAAACACAACTGAGGCTCTTACACAGTCCCGTTCGAAAACATTTCAGAGCTGGGGTCCTTAGACAGCAGGCTGATTACAACCTGAAACAAAACCAAACACACAAAAAAGCAAAGGCAAGGTGAAGGGCTCATGAATGTCAAAAAGCTGGCTTTGTTTGACACAGCTGCCACTCTTGCCCCACTAGCTGTCCAGCCTGCTTTTGCTACACAGATGTCCGAGTTGCTCTTCGGTGAGTTTTGGAACCACCGCCATTTGCAGCGCAACACTTTAAAGTCAGCTGTCACCGACCACAGTCTGCCTTAAAACACTCCACAGCAACCAGCAGTGGTTCAAAAGGTGACTGACAAGCAGCACAGACACCCCTGCAGTAGGGATGGGCAGACAGCTGGTCTGGGTAACCTTGTCAGCTGGCCCGACCTCTTATGGCTTCAGCCATCAATCGAACCTCAAAGAGAACCACCCACTGCTAAATAAAATTGACATTTGTCACCAACTGGAGACAATGAAAGTGAGCTTGATGAGTTCAACTGTAGTCCATAAAGAAGCCAGGCTGAAATTTCTCTAAGTTTCATTCAAAATTCAATATAAAGGACAAAGGACTAAGAGGAGCCCTTGGGGGTGAGGGGTGGTGAAATGAATAGATTCGTGAGAAAAGATACCACCAGCACGATAAGAAAACTTGTATTTTCTACATTAAATATGGTCAATGAAAGAATTTGCACTATGAAGGGAAATCTTAGGGTTTTTTTAATAAGAAAGCTCTCATCCTTGAAAATATAAATTTCTGGTGGACATAGAAGCTTACATTACTAGTGTTACATTACTAGAAGTTACATTACTAGTGAATTGTCATGTATCTTCTTTAAGAGGTTGTAACATTAATTAATTTTAAATGTTCTCTCTATGGCTTTTAATGGCAAGGAATTATGAAATAAGAGTGACCTCAGGTAAATTTAATTACTTTTCTTAGCAGCTTGTATGATAAACACCTTCGCTAATAAAAATGAGAAGTATCAAGGACTGCCTTTCTTAAAACCACAGCAGCAGAGGTCAAATGTAATAAGAAATTATTAACAGAAGGCATGACTGCTTCTTTCAGGGTCTTTCTCTGTAAGTATTGTATCAAAGAAAAACTTGCAATAGGCTCAGCTCCTCGCTCAGAGTGAAATATGACATGAAAAACTAGCAAGTTCATGTAGGCATTATGTCATCAAACCTAAGGTGTTGAACTGTTAGTCTGAGGTCATTTCAGTTTCCATCACAGTGACCAGGAGACAGACAGACATCAAAAATAACTCACCTCAGCTGTCTCAAACACCTCAGATTAGACCATATCCTATGCAGCAAAATAATCTTTCCTCCTACAAAACACACTACTTTCTTCTAGTCTTTTCTTGTTGCACTGACTGTAAGGGGGAGCCTAGAGAGCAAATTTAGATTAGATGTATATCTTCTGAATCGTTAAACGAGATTAGAGGAGAGGAGTTGACTCTCATGCTTAGTGAAAAGGAATGGAAGGAGACTTACAAGTGTAAAATCTTTCATTCATAGTGCCATGAAAACAAATTTCTACTCTCTGTCCTGACAGATAAAATCAAAAAGATGATACAAAATCAAATAAAGGGTGGATTTGAAGATCATAGTATCTTTAGAGGATGGTTTAACAACTATTTATTGTACTTGTTTCACTACTAGGAAGTATGATTTTTGTGTTGCTTTCTACTTATTGACCCATGAGAGTTTGCTGGTGAAGGTAGAATTATGGAAGCAAAACTATTTCATATCTCGTTACTTTGCATATAATAAAAACCCACAAAGTCTTGCAGGTATCTATCTTTCCTTGCACATAGATAACCTCCAGACAATGCCAGAAGAACATTTTCTTCCTTGTTGAGTTAAGAAACCAAAAGACCTTTGACGTACCAAATTCAGGAAAAGTAGGATAATTACTTTGGTCAGCAGCACACTTTTAATTCATTCTAAGATGTAGTGTCACTGAAGGAAGGACATAATATGGAATGACTCAGTTCCAAGCAATTTTTATTGGGTACTTCTATATTCATTAATTTCTTGAGAAATGTTCGCAATGCTACCAGACAGTTTGATCAAGCTTGGTGACAGTTGTGGCAGCAGCTGTAGGAGAAGCCCTCAGAATTTAAGAAGCAATCCTGTACAATGGTGAACATCTAAAAGTAGGATCTTGCTTTAAAAAGAAATATTTTAAGGGTATTAATAATAGGCATTTTTAACCTGGTGTATCGTCCCTGCCTCCCAGCTCTGCACCATCTGTGAGCTTACTGAGGGTGTGCTCTGTCTCACTGCCCACATCAGTCATGAAGACCTTGGACAGGACTGGACCCACTACTAACCAGGGGGCACACCACTACTGTGGAACATGTTGCAGGCAACAGACATCACAGATATTGTACCTTTAGTTTAGATTCAGATGGCCAGAACTGTGCTAAAGAACTTGAGTACTCTATTACATATACAGCCTTGTAGGCCAAACAATAAGAAACCCACATATATCTAGAGATGGGATTCAGATTATCTGAATATAGTCCTGCTTTGTTCTTAGGTTTCTGTTCATAGCTCTTGAAGAAAACATGAGAAAAACTGTCCCCATGCTGCTATTAATTTCCAAATTTATATGCATACCTTGTTTATATTCTAAATGCTATTCCACATTTATTCCGTTTCAATACAACTCACTTGAATTCTGCATGCAGTGCTTTAATGCATATGAAAAGTTACTGGCTTACTTATTTTCAACACATCCTCATTCTCAAGTCATTTCTTAATAAAAACAATAAATATTTTGCAAAACTTTATGCAATATATCCCATAAATATCAAAAATATTTTTGAGAGAAGTATTTGTCTGCAATGATAAATTGCTTGTTTTAGAAAGACTGCAGAAGGAACATCTTTAAATATATTATTTTACAGGTGATCCTAAAGACACCTAGTTAAATATACCAAATGCAAAATGCAACTGAAATGCATTTGTGCTATGCAGCGCAACATCCATACACAGATACAGCAAAAGAGACTGAATTCTTGTGATCAGTAATAACTGAGTAGACAGTACCAGATTTGCATAGAATCCCCATATGATCAGAAATCTGAGCCTGCTGCCAAAGAGAAAATACCTTTGGCTAGTGAAAGGACAAAAGATTTCCTTTCTAGCTCCAGCAATGATGATTCAAAATACTTCAATTTTTATTAGGATCACTCTACTTCATGTTTTTTAATTCTCTTTTAGTTTCTGTCTATTTACCTCTCTGTAGAATCTCTGATGTTTTCAAAGCTTTCATTTCAGAAAACCGGAGTAGAATAGCTAAATTCCACATATATGCAAAAATGGTGACCCTAAAGATTAGCTAAGGAGCTCAGAAGCAGTATAGCCTGAGGTAGGTTCGATGTGCACAGTCTCACAGTACCAATCTATGTGCACACCCATGTTTTTTGTGAACATGGTGCAGTTTGAGATGACTTCCCACTCAGTGGACCAGAGATGAACAGCTTCAGATTCAGTGCAGAGTACACGATACAATGTACATCCCCACTACAGCTTATCCCATGGTCACATCTCTGTATAGCTAAACTTGGAGCTAATTTAGGATACTAGAGAGAAGAATACTGCTTTTGCTTAACAGGATGCCATAGGAGCTGAACTCTTCCTTCCCAAATAATGTTCCAGAAGACAGAGAAGAAGCCCAATAGCTTTTGAAGTCTAAGCACTGCTGGAAATTTTGATTTGTAAGAATTTACAAGAACTACTAACTTCATCAAATGTGAACAGTCCTCTGCAGTGCTCTGTCCCTATAGAAGCTACCCTTTTCCCCCTGGGAGAGGCACCCAAGTATAAATGCAGTCGCAAACTCCTAAGACTATGTTGCTGTAGCTGTATCCAATGGATTAATGTCCAAATTCCCACTGGTAAGCTAAAAGTTGAGTTTAGACCACATTCTACAGTTAGGAAGCCTTATTAGTGATACTATTAACTCAGAAGCAAACATTCAATAAACAATCAATCTCTCAGTCTCTCTTTTTTCTTTTTTTTCTTTTAAGAATTAACTGAATTCCAAAAATCAATTTAACATTCACAGGGGCAAATGTTAGAAAGCCTTAAAACTTCCTTCTGTACTATTTATTATTTGGCCAATATTCCTTCCTACTCTTTCTTATTTCCAAGGTTGCAATACAACTTATGATTGCCAAATGAGAAATATATCTACTTATCATTACTCAAAAAAAAAAAAAGGGCCCAGGAATCTCCATTCTGAGGAATGTGTCCTTATTTAAAGATTTAAAATTATTTATCTCCTTCTGTCTCTCTGAACTCCAATATATTTTGTGTATCAGCAGTCTAACTTTATCAGGATAGGTGAAAACCACATGAAAAACTGTGGGTTTACACCTTCTCCAGCCATCTTCAACCATCTCCAATATTCAGGGACAGAATTTTAAGTACTAGTTTGTGTGTCCAGAAACTCAGTGCCATCACAACAATATGGACAGCAGTGTAATCTTGTTTAGGCATTGCTTGAGGACTCCTAAGTTACCGAGGTTCCCCAAGGACTGGGAAGAGATTTGGGCATTTCTCTGCCTAGGTACTACCTCTTGCTTACCTTCCCAGATAGGATGTCACAGGTTTTGCACCCAGAGAACGTTGTACTCAGAAGGCTTTCCTGGTGGAACTGCTTTCTGAACCAGGGTCAGCATCAATCCACTTTAGCTGGAAGACTGGTTTCAGATTCCTGAAAGTCTGACTGATTCACTGAAATTCTTAAAATCCTTTCTTCTCTTGCATACCTTATATTATTCTCTCAAACTCATGGACCATGCAGGTTATTTAAATATTTGAAATAACTAACTAATTTTTCTTTATTCATATTGTAGAAAGTCCCATGTGCATTATAAAATATTTTTAATACAGAAACGATGACCCAACAACTGCCTCTATCACTTAGGATTACCACCTTTGACTTCATGAGGTTTTATGAAGGCAATCAGAAATACCGTAGACCTTGAGAAATGTGTGGATATTGAAAAAAAAAAAAAAAAAAAAAAATTAATATACCTGTTGCTATTAAAAAACCCCAAAACAACCCCAAAATTTTCTCCTAATAGCAGGCTTCTGCACAGTTCTTACAATGGTTCAATTGTTCTACAATATGCTAGCTGTGTGCAAATTGTGCAGTCATCTGTCAACCCCATCACCAAACCTTTTTTTTACCTGTTTATATTCATATATTATTAACCTATTTTTAGTCAATTCTACGTACTCCATATGTATATAACAGTATGCACTTATATACATGCAAATATAGAAACATTTACATAGTATTCTCTCATCTATGTTCATCAATTTCCTACAAGGAAAGGGTAGCATTTTTTTCATTAACAGCTGAACAATTCACTTTTTCATTTTTTTTTTTTTAATATAACTACATGATTTACAAACTGCTCCTTTTTATAAAATGCCATTAACCATGGACATAGACCAAGATTAAATGTAGTTCTTCACAAAATATTTTTGCATTTTACTTTCTGTGACATTAGTTCAGTTTTTACCCCTTTATTGACCTACTTTTTCACATTAATTCCACAAAAAGGTTTTGCACATTGAAGGATACCCAAGGTTTACACACACACACACATATCTGCATGTTCTCATGTATGCCACAGTTACTGTGCTGACAGTACATCCTTCCCAAAGTCCTTAGTGCATGATCAGTTAAAAAGAAAGCCACAGTAATCAGGATATCATGCTCCATTTGTTTGAGAACAAGCAAACATACAGGAAATCCCACATGCTCATGGGCTCCATGGTGCCATGCAATCTTGCTCTCTAACCTCATTGGCTTTGTTCCAGTTTAGCCAAATTTAGAAATATATCCTCTGAGAGAAGGCACAACCACCCCTCCCCACCAGGTTCAGGAAAAATAAATTTTCCTCAAAGGAAAGTGAAGGAGATAAAAACTATTTATTTAACAAACACACGGGAAAGGAAAATAATGCTAAGTAATAAAATCTTCCGCTGTGGAGGAAAAATCTGGGAAAGTGTTAGAGTCCTCCCTTTGGTCTCCTTGGAGCTGGGGCTTGGCCCAGGGCCAGGCCCTCTGTGCCCAGTGGAAAGTCCTCCTGATGTGCTCTGAGGTTGAAAGCAGTCCAGCAGAAAAGGGAGAAAATTTGAAAGTCCAGGGAAGGAAAAAAAAGTTCAACCCTCAGTCTCTCTCTGGAGAAAAAGCAGCTGAACAACTGGCCAAAAGCCGACTGGAAAGTAGCGAGCCAGGTGCTTCCCTCCACTCTCGCTCTCCTGCTGCAGCTGAAAAAAAAAAAAATCTCTATCTCTGTGTGACCTTGAACAAGCTGCAAACTGCTTTGAAAAAGTTTTGCTCAGCTCTTCCTTCCCCCTCTCAGGCTCAGTTTAAAGGCATAGAAAGGCACAAGAATTAATTTCTGGGCAGAGGGCAGTGATATGGGATACACATCATAAAGTCACCCCAAGACAGGCTTACATAAATTTTCATTCAAGATACCAAATCCCACAAATCCAGCTGGCTCCTCATTGTGGCTCCTATTAGATTTGTTTGAATCTCATTCATTAACAAAGCAAAAGGAATAAAGTTGCTCTGCACAGTGTTGTGGTTTAGGTCATTAGCACTGGATACCACTTTACACAAATTCACAATGCTGAACAGACGAGGAATAGTTCTCAAGGCAAAGCTAAAAAAAAAAAAGTTGAAGACTTCACCACATTAGCTAACCACAGACAACGAAATAAAACATTAAGTGAGATTGAGCAGCTGCTCTCAGTTCAAAAGCCTGTCTTCCTTCCAACTAATTTCAACAACAGATTTTTGTAGGCAGAAAATTATTTCACAGAAATAACAATACAGCTACTAGAAGAGCTGGGGAAAAAAAGTTTTTAGTGATTACAATTATAGATCCTCCACTGACAGTTCCCCTACCTGCCACCATCATAATTGAGTTTTGCCTGCTTAGTAAGAAGAAAACTGACAGACACAAGCTGGGTAACCTCTTTTATGTTCTCTTTATGAGCCTAGAACCATCTAGAAGCTATTTTACTAAATCTAAATATTGTCTCTCAGAATATTGATTGCCGTCTTAATACTTTCATTTTAACTTTTTTCCACATAAACCTTTAAGAAAGCCCCTTCCCCATGACACCACAGATTCTTAAGGTATTTGGAAGATAGATAACCAATTTCTATACACTCCAGAGTAAAGAAAAGATTCCTGTTCCAGAACAAAACGTCAAAAGAAACCCATGAAAAAGGCTGACTCAGGGCTAGAAGTCTACCATGAAGGATACATATTTCTAAATATTTACTTTTACTATTCCTCCCCCTGGGCTTGGCAGAGAAAGAATAGGGATCACAAATGTTCATAGGCTATCTACAAAGATATGTAAGTTCAGTACTGTCTACGGCAAAGAGTAGAGTCACTTCAAAGCTGTTCTAGCTTCAGTTTTGGCTTTATTGACCCTTAATGTAGCTTGCCAAATGGAAAGAAAAAAAAAAAAAGACAACATACTCCCTTTGTGGAAGACAAGAGTGGGTCTGATAGAAAATCATTCCCCAAGTAGGGATATCTGCTATGCAACTAACCCTAGCAGCCCCCTTCCTTTCTTACATCTTGAAGAAAAGCAAGTGAGTGGAAATTTCATCTGTACAAAAACAAGCCTTTAAAATCCCTTTCTTTGTCCTTCATAGGGCAATTTCCATCACTGCAGTCTGAGGGGGACACACCTGATACTTTATTAAACGGGAATTTCAATAACTCCAGGCTGATGACTTGAGCTTCAAAGTACTACATTTTACAAATTATAAACTATAGCTTCTCTCAGGTGGTTAAGTTACTTGCAGTTAGTTAAGGTCCACATCAAAACACCACCATCCCTCCACCATAATGGCAGGTATAATTTTCCAAAATAAAAGGTTTTTATCAATAAATTCTTATTTATTGAAACCTGAACTATTAAAAGTATTGAAGAAATGCAAACAGGGGCCTTGAGTTTCCAAATTGAAATTATTTTCTTCCTTTGTTTCCAGAGAATCTCTTAGCAAAATAATCTCAACAAGGACCCAAACTCCATACCTATACATACAAATTCAGAACTAAAATCTGTGGATCACAAACCAAAGTAACAACTCTTAGGTACACTAACAAATGTTTCATGCATGCCTTGCATGGGCTTGTGCAGCTATAGAGAAAATTCAGGGAACAAATCATACAGCTCAGCTGATTTCCTTCACAGCAGGGCATCATGCTAAGGTGTATTCATGAAAACCAATTCTCCCTTAATAAAATTAGAAAAACTTCTCACTTCCTTTTACCTGAACTTGCAGAGAGCATAGTTCTGCAAACTGGGCTAGCCCAGCGCACCATTTATAGGACTCCTTCCATAGCCTTGAATCAATGGTTACCTGCAGCAGGAGTTTCCACCTCTCACACAGGAAAGATACTGATGATCCCTGTCTGCAATATTTGTTCTGTTCCAGGGCTTTCAACACTGTAAGAATTGCTGTCTATAAATCCATGCCTGTCACATTACCAAAACTATTCTTTCACATGGAGTAGGAACTGTCTGCCATCTGGATAAGCTTAACTTGTGATATAATAAAGGTTTGAATTAATTTTCGGCATGCCTGATCCCACCCACATCATAAAAACACAAACACAAAGCTCAATCCCTTATGTCTGTGATGACACAGCCTTCAGAATCAAAGCTGAATTCAGAGCCTTTTAAGTGCCCTCCAGGCATATAAAATAAACTGAAGAGGATAGAACACATATCACCACAAAAACACTTTCACAAAATCAGGAGATAATGCAGTGCTGAAAATTTTATGCCAATACCCTGACATAATTGCTAAAATAGATGCATTTGTATTGATACAAATTTATGTTATGCTGCTAGTACTCACTTATTTCCATCATAGGTACATGTTAAACCAGTCAAAGAATGATCATACAAATGTTGTTTGACATTCACCCATCCTTGTGTAAGTAAAGTATTTCAGCTGCTCTGTGGATACAAGTTCTTTATTTCATGGCACTTCTGGGTTCCATGTTGCAAAAATGGGCACCAAAATCTGAATATGCAACCTAATCTCTCATCAAAGCAGACTTGATTTCTTGTTATAGCCTAGAAATGAGGATTTAGGGGTGCATGCCTGTGACAAAGAACATCACAGTTTTCCAAAAATCCCAGGCATTTATCTCTGTGGCACGCTGGGTAAGAAAGGATAAAAGCATGTGCCAATGCAGTGTCTGTTCATAAGAAAACACTGTATAGTTGCATATATATAAGATCACCAATGCCTACAAAAATCCCCAATTTTATTTCAAAATACAATTCTTGGTTGTTGAATTACTTCACAAAAATAGTAAGAATAGTACTTAAAAATCATCAAAGTTCCACAATCTTTTAGGCAATCATTTAGTTCATGAATAAAGCATTTTCCTCCTTAAACTAATAGAATGTAGGCAATGTCAGTTCACAGAAAAGATTTTCAGTAGAGTTAAAAAAAAAAAAAATGGCTGTCATGGCACATATTACAGATTGCTTAACAGGCATAGTCTGTTTGACTAATGCATTCAGAAGATAAAAGAATTAGCACTGATGACTGAAAACTAAAGACCAACATTTTCCCATCTGTTTGTGCACCATAGGGACTTAAATTCCACTCATCAGCTGGAAGGCATGGAAAAGGCAAAGAAAATCCCACTCTGTTCCAGTACTGAACACTTCTGATAACACTGCAGAAGCATAGCAGAAGCGTAGCATGTTTTCAACAGCATCTTTCAAAGTAAAATACAACTAAGTATGCAGTTAGGAAATTAAAAGGCAAAGTCTACTTATCCAGAAGTGATCAAATAGAAAGTAATGTACATTTCTCAAGTTACCACTATTTCCATGCCCTAGAACTACAGCATTCATGAGGATTGGGGAACATTCTATTAATTCTAAATGCATATAGATTTGTACTTGGATCTTAATTAGACAGCAAGTTGTCTTTCATGGTGGTTCTTCATATTCTGAATCCTAGCACACATCACCAATGTTTCTCGAAATTTAAGGTCTTAATTTCTAAGTTAAATATAGTCTGGTTTCCTTGACTTAGCTTTGCCTCAAGGAATTATTCTTATTTTCTCTCTTCTCCCACACAAATATCTGGAAATGCTGAGAATCATCCATCTAGTTTGACTAGAAATTGGAAGAACGGAATTATTTTTGTTATATCCATTTCTGTTTCTTAACTTCCATACTTCATTCTGAAGTTTTTCAATGACTTCAACTGATCATTCTTAACATAATGAAAATCTCTAGCTCAAATGCATGACCAAATTTTGCCATACAGTTTGAACACTAGTTGCTTCAGGCTCAGTGTGTCTTCATATGTAATCACTGCTGGTCCTACATCTGTGAGGAAACAGGACTTAATATTTTTTCTCTTACTTTTATTGGCTAGATGTGCATTCAGGCATGAGACATTTTAGTTTAGCCACAGTGTGGGGCAAGAGAATCTATAGTGTCTGGTGGGACACGCCATAGGCAGAACACGCTCAAGTTCAATTCTAGGGCTCCCACATAGCTATGAGTTTAAACATCCAATTCTCCAGTCTCTGCACATAAGCTTTACTCAATCAGAAATTACAGGAACCAATCTTACTCTCAGGATATGCATATGCACTTGTCTTAATATAATATCAATATTTCAATACTCTACCCACCAAAATTTTTCCTTACATTAAAAAAAGGGTATTACATTAAAGAGCAGCTAATGAAGAATTATATGTCTCTTATTTTCATCTCCAAAGCGAAGCACAAAAAGAAAAGAAAATAACTGTGTTTCTTTCTTACTTTCCTACTTTATGGAGGCACCTCTTGCACAGTTTCAGTGAGAGCTCCTCCAAAAAGAGACAAAAAGATTGGCATCAGAAGGGCTCTAAGAGCATGAAGACACTCCTCCTTTTAGCTTAGTATGCAAAAAAAAATAATTTTATTTGGAATAATTACATGAATTGGATGTACCTGTTTGAATATCACAAAAATAAGTTGACATATTTTTTAACTCTTTTAATCAAACCATTTTATCTGAAAGCATGGGAGAAAAAGGGAAGACATTTCAGAATTTATTTTCTCACTGAAATGTCATATTTTTATTGAAAGTGAAGGTAGACTAAAGAATTGAAGAAATTACAGAAAAATCGACTCATTATATATCACAAAGAAAAGTTCTCTTTGCCTAGAATAGCATTCTCATTCTGTTCTATTACGAAGACACTGCAGCAAAAATCCAAAAGATCAGAATGAGGTCAACGAAAAGGGTAGTTGAAGTACTGAAGGAGTGGTATTTGACTTGATATTGCCAGCTCTCAAATTATTTGGCAAGAAAAGGGAATTAGAAAGGAAACTTCAAAGAGCATTGATGACTAAAGACTAAAATTTCCCCATCTGTTTCTGCACATGGGATTTGCAAACTTCCCATCAGTAGCAGAGCTTATGGAAAAAAATGAAATTATTTGAGCACTGAATGCCTCTGATAACAGCATAGAAGCACACTTTCTTCTAATTTTATTTTAATTGTAATCATCAAAAATTTTGACAGGCATAGAGAAAAATGATCAGTCCCTGTCTTATAATACTGCAACAAAAGGTCACTTTTTGAAATTATTGCCTTTTATTTTTAGAAAAAATGGAAATAAATTCTCCTTCATACAGCAGGGAGTGAGCCTTTGGAACTGCCTGTCAAAAAGTCTTTTAATCTCACACCACAGTTAGAGTTAACAATTACTTTATAACCATTGACCAAGCTTGTAATTACATACGGTCAAACAAACCTCATGCTTTAGGAATTAAAAAGATCACTCCCTGGGGTTAGCAAGAACTGTCATTTGAGTTCAAAATTGGACAGTTAGTAAGGCCTAGCTTTATTGTAGGCAAAATGGAGATAGGAAGCATCCTCTGATGATCCACTACTGTACTGATAAGTACAAATAAAATAGAAGACATCGAGGTTAAAGTTTTACTAATATGTTTCCTTACAAAGTTCTATGTGTTTGTATATATATACATGCATTTATATGGGAAAGTGGTCACACACACACACACATATATATACACACACTCTCCAAAAAAAACTGCTGGAGAAAGTTCTGCTTAGTAGCTTCACTTAAAAGGGTTTCCACCCCTGACCCACCACAGACGAGGGCAGAAAAAACAAAAGAACCACATGGCTGCAAAGAAAGGAAGTTAATTTTGATGGCTCAGTTAAGATTGAAACTTGTTTTTTGAAGAGCTTGTAGTTTACAAGTTCAGTGTAAATCACATAAATGGTAGAAAGTCTTGGGGCAAAACTCAAGGCCCAGTTTAACATGATAGTCTTCTCCTTAATCCCCATGGTTTGGGAAGCCATCTTCTCTTCCTTTCTATGCACACCCTCATATCCATGTCTGTAGTTATGTAACTTGGGAAATACAGATGCTGAATGTTTCGATTCTCATTCTCCAACCCATTTTGAGATTACTGACACAAACACACACACATATATGTACACGTGTGTGTGTGTGCAAATTAAATGCACTTCAAATGGCACACATAAGTAAATAATACTACTTCAGGCATGACATCAGATATTACCATTTTATTAATGCAGAGAAAAAAGTCAGTCTATGTTAATGTATATACACACAGTAAAAATAAAGAAAATCTGTATTACATGTCTCTGCTGTAAAAAGCAAGAAAATAAACAGTATGCAATAAATGATAGCTGTGTACAGCATATAGTTTCTGCAAAGATAAATGTATCATGCAAGGAAGTAAGAGTACAAAACTGCTATTTTAACTCAGTTAATTTGCATTTTTGTTGTGAGACAGATTCATTATGTTGATTGATAACATCAACATGTTCCCAAGTGTACAGGGAAGGGACTGTACAGTAGCTTAATCTGCACTCAGGATGATTCTGTCTTGCTGGTTAGTAATTAACTCTAGATCCTCTAGAAACAAATCATTGTGTGAAATACGAAATCTATTTAGGAAGTTTAGTATGCCAGTCACCTTAACACAAAACTGGCTTCTCAGAGCATCAGTGTATAGTTAGAGAACTCACCAGAAAAGCAGTTAATCACTTTCCTGTGCCTGGGTAATGAACAAAGTGTGGTAGACACAAAAATCTTTCAGTCATAGAAAGCAGTAACTTGCTGTGTGGGACTGCAACAAATGAGTCCCTAATAAAACTGTGGGGGAAATATACACTCATGCCAAATTTTGACATTGATTCTATGGCAAGAAAACCATGCTTATAAATCCTAGCAGTACAAGTATAACCACAGCTGACATTTATATATTAACCAAACATAAAACTCCAGGTTTATTTGCAATAATTGGTCTCTGTGGATTAATGCATATATTGGAAAAGTGACGGAATTTTACACAAAGTTGAAATAAACACTTCAAAGACATAATGCTATGTCACCCATCAAGGATTTATATACTTGTTTTATCAGACAAATTTTTTCCTCATCTTCATAATGTGTAATCTCAGCAGTCAATGATGAAGTAATAGGCATTAATCTATCAACTGCCTATCACCTTGCCAAGAAACAATTGTCCATAATCATTCCCCTACCATTCTCTGGTCTTCATTTCAGAAAATGAATTTTTCCACCTTCCAGTACTGTCTTAATTTTAAGGAACACCCTTCTTGCCAATAAATGCAAGTCAGTAATCTTGAAGTATTCACTTTAATTCAACAAATACTTTCCATTTTTTAACAATTGGAAAAATATTATTTACTGTGTTTTAAAAATTCACAATATATCATAGTTTCTAATAGGAGTAATTTGAAATTAAGGCAAGTCTGATTTGATAAACTTTGATTTCAAACAGCTGAAGATGCAGCTGTTACTCAGAAGTAATACAAAGGCTAGTTTTCTCCTGTGCTTTCATAAGCCAGCTTTTATACATTTTCCAACATCCTTTTAGCCTTTCATCCTTGCAGACAGCAACCACATCTTGCTCAAGCTTATAATCAAAACAGAAAAAATAAAGTACATCCAACTTTCCATTATTTTTCTTTTCATGGCTTTAACTCCTACACTTCACTATCCAACCCAGTTTCATTATTTTATACTGTTCTACACTGAACTGAATTACCTACTTTTTCCACTCATAGTCTATACCAATTATTCTAGATTTGGAAGGTCAATGCTTTTCCTTCACCTTTCCTATTCTAACTGAAAAGTCTTCAAACACATGAGCAAATGTGAGTCTTTTAATGACCTTCATGTCACCTCATTTATTACCTGCACTAAACCTGCACTGTTATAATTTGCCTAAACCATCTGCTTTCAATACCTAAGCCAGTTTTTCCTGCAGCAGTTTTCTTTTCAACGACTTTACACATCAATCTTTATGGTGGCATATCAAGATAAGCTGTCCTTGAACTTTTGATAAATTGTATCAGTGCTGCATTTTCCCCTACTAGCTCACTCAGAAATTCAAGAATTCATGGAGATTCATTTGATGGCTCTTTTTTCACACGTTCATGCTCCCAAGCCCTTCTAAATTATGCATTACAAACTATGCCATAGTGATACTTCATTCCAGTATTTCTGAAATGAAAACACACAAAAAGCCATATAAGACTGAGAGGGTAGGCTGCTGGTTTGAGTGGTTTGGGGCTTTTTTTAGCATCGGGGGACAGCTCTTATGAAAATAACTAATATATTAAATATTGTAATAAAATAATTTTTACTTTATTAATTAATGGTAAAAAAACTTTTTACTCTGCAGTAATAATAACAACAGCAACAACAAATGGGGTGCCTCACAATTATTTTTAATGAGAAAAATTGGGTTTAATACCTCATCTTTTTAAAAAAATTGGCTTCAATCCTAATGATATGGTGATTCAAGGTCTGGTTCTAAGTTCAGTGTACTTCAATACTTGCTGCCAAAATCCATCCCAGCTGGAAAACGTAGCTCACAAAGATATATAGATCCAAACAGAAGAAGTCCATTGCTTGTCATGATTACTAAATTATACTGACTTTCCTATCCCATGTAACAATTAAACAGATGTTTTTATTGAAATTTAGCTAGGAAATTTCCATCTTCCCTGATGTCAGCCACTTGGTCTTGTCAACTAATGAGAAGGTGATGCATTTTAATGTTTAACATAAAATGGTTCAGAACCCACTGAAACTCCAGAAATTTTTAAAAAATGCTAGGAAATTCTGTTTCCAAGGGGTTTTTTTATCTACAAATACAAGAGCTTTTATAGGTGAAACGCATAATTTTCAGCAACAAATTCATATAACAATGGAGAAGCTTCAAAACACCTCTTTTCAAAATGCTCTCCCCACATCATGCTTCTTTTGAAAAGCAGTTACTTTCCTATTCATAGTTAAACCATCACCTTTGCTTTGAAAGGACTAAGTGTGCTTATTTTTACAAAAAATATCTGCTAGATAGCATACCACTCTCCACAACTTTTCATCACAGAAAAGGTCACCAAATCAGGCACCTTTTGTTTTTCATAAAAGAAAAATGTGGAGGGAATCTTTTAAGCCACTTGCCCATTTAGTGAGGGTTAGTTTAGTTAAAACTAAGTAACAAAATACATAAATCCACACAACCAGGCATTCACAAACTGCAACTCATCACAATGCACTGCAAGAGGATGAATGAGTGCCAGCCCCTCTTCAATGTGGAGCACCCCTTCCCTCTGGACACCTTGCCTACTGCTCATAACACAGTTCCCTCTGACCTATGGGTGGAGTAAGGGTGGCTTTAGCTATTAGTAAAGCTTAACTTCTTCCTTATATTTTTTAGATAAAAATAAATAACTACAGAAGTTCTAATAATCCCAATTAATCACCCTGTGCACCTCTTGGGGCATGCATTCACTTGGAAGACCACAGCACTAGACTTCGCATATTCAGATTTTCACATTTCCAAATATTTCTTATATTTGTATAGCTCCTGACAAAACCTGACAGACAGTAAGAATGTACAACTCAACAGGAACTACTAAATAATTTCAAGCAAATGTCACCAAAAGATTGTTTTTTAGCACTTCTATTTCCATTCTATAATTATTTCCCTGATTAATCAAGCTCCTTCAACTGGCATATTTCTCATATGTTGGCCTTCTCATACCTTATTGAGGTAATATTCAGGTTTATGAACCAGTCTGCAGTTTCTCTTACAAATACTTCTGAGGCACACAATTAATTACAGATCTAAATGACATTATCAACTTACTTCCAGAGACTAAACACCTAGCTTTGGGGCCTTGGGGTTTCCTTCCTTGAGAAAGAAAAGCTGGGGTTTTTTTTTCCTTTGATTTCATACTAGTCCATTATGTATTTTGCTTTCAAATATCTGGAAACAGTACCAAAAACAAACAAATAGAACTATTTAAAACGCTTGAAAAACAGTATGTTTGCCCAGTACTTAACTTCTCATTCTGAACAGCATTCTTCCATGAACTTTTCTCCTGTCTATTTTTGGGCTATAGAAATTTAGCTTAGTCTGACTGGCATCAACTATCTACCACATAACTTTACTTGCTATTGTTCACTATGTTATGTTTTTAATATCCTCTCTATGTTACTTTATTGTCTTAAGAACACAATCAGAATAATTATATCTACACCGCCCTCTGAACAGCTGTCATGTGGAAATATACCACTAGAATGGGTCTCCTGAAGCATCACTTTGGTAATGCACGTAACACATAACACATAACCTCATTCAGAAATTTAAGATCAATTTTAAAGCCAGTTAGGGTTTGGGTTTGGTTTTTTTTTAATCCCTATTACTCCTGCATGGAATGCTGCTTTCCAACATATCTCCTAACATTAAGAAAGTTTAGTTTAATTTCTGTCTTAAGTTTATTGTTGGACACTTTTGCAATCATTTGCTTTCATGCTAGCAGTAACTTCAGGTTTTAAAAACTTTTTTTACCTCTTCCTCTATTCTGATATATTTAGAGAAATTTTTACAACCTCCCTGTTTTGTTTTTTTTAAGTATAACAAATTATTTTTACTCACTTCTCTTAAGATAAGCTTTTTACTCCCGCGCTTATCCTTGCAAGATTTCTTGGTACAATTTACCATTCTTGAACACGGCTGTAGATAGCTAACTGCAGGCTGTCATTCCTTGGACAGTGGCAACAACACTCTTCCCCTTCACTTGGAAGCATCTTCATTCCAACAAAACCAAGAATCTGTTTTTCCCCACCTGAAGTTACAGGTTTGCAGCATACAATTGTCTTAAAACTCACTAAAGGTCTGAGATCTTTTCTCTTATTTCCAGCTGGTGGTTCCTGAGCATATCACAGAAATGTCTGTTGCTCAGAGTATGACCTTGTACTTTGTACACTTAAATGTAAAGCCATTTTTATTAAGTCTTCAAAAATACCCTATTATTTCTGCATGATATTGTAATCCTCACCCCAACAGATAAGATACTGCAGCATTGTCTTCAACACATTTCATTATCATACTCCTATTTTTCCTCTCAAGGTTAAGACCGAAAACTCTAAATAAAATAACATCATAGGACCCATTCTAATGAAACCTCAGCAACCCTTGGGCCCATTTCTGTCTTAATAGCTAGGCTGTTGTCATGTTACCAAGTTCTTCACTAACAAGCAGCTTTTCCCTTCTGCAATTTAACTAAGTTTTCCCCAATTCCCTAGCTACTCCATGAGCAACTCACAGAATAATTATGTCAGTGATTCAAGCAGAGGCTGCTTGGCATAATGAATGAATTTCACCTTCTACAAATATCCCCCAGTGGTGGAACATCCCCAGACCATCTTCTTCATAGCACGAAACTATGTTTACTGAAGATCAAAGCCAGATGTTGATTTTTATTATCTTGTCATTCCTTGATCCTCTTTCTCTGGGGAAAAAGAGAATTAGTGTGAAGCTGATCCAAAAAATTCCCCATTTTTGGGCAGGTTGTCCATCTCTCAGCATACTTTTCCTGACCTGCTCCAGCCAAAATTGGGGGTGATATTTTTCCAACAGGTCTAACTCTCTTTTACCTCCACGAGTTTTTATTTTCTGGAAATGCTCTGATGCTAAGAACTCCAAAGTATACAGATCTGCTGCTTAATAGCCATGGTCTATGTCCTAAGTCTCATCCCCAACCCCAAATGTTTTCCACCTGGACATAGGAAGGGAGGAAGCTGGGGGGAGGGATGAAAGGAGGCAGAGAGGGAAAGTGTGTGTGTGTGAGAGTGACTTCTAGACATCAAATAAGTATTTACAGACTCTTCAGTCTTAGTTTCTGCGGCTACTTCCCATGTAAAAAGGCTTTGATTTATCCCATGATTTAGCATTCCTTGTACTGTGAACTACAGATTCTATTTCACTGGTTATTTCTCCTGTCAACTGAAGTTCAATGCTATTTCTTTTCTCTTTATATTATCCTCATTTCTTTTCTAGGCTATCTCATTACCTTCATGATAGTTCTCAAAGTCAAATGCTTTGACCATTTTGCTGTATCCACTTAGGTTCCTGTTCTTATCTCTCCTTGGACTACCTTCAGTGCTGCATCACCAGCTAGCTTCATCCCTTTTCCCCAGTCTTTTTGGAGAAAGACTAATATTTCTACAGTTTCCCTCGAGTGTTGCCATCTGGTGTTCAGCAACTCATTAAAAGGCATCACCTAAATTAGTTAATTAGTGGCCTTCATCTAGGTTAGTTCTGTGTTATCCCAGCCAGCAATGATGAAAGGCTGTAAGCCAGTAGTACACACCCTGAAAGTTCCCTCCTACACTTCTCACAGATCCACCAGCCTCTGCAAACTGCGAGTGAATTCAAATAGATACCCACACCTTTCACAGAAAAAACCTGCTATTTAAAGTTTCTTACTACTACTCTAGAAAGACAGAAGAATCATTTTTCTTCCAGGCCACATATCATTTATACTATAAACCGTTAACCACTGTCTCCTCACGACCTCTAACTGCTCTTCATTCTGTCCCCTTCCCTGCTTCCTCTCATATGGACTCAAAGGAGGAAGTCATACTGAGCAAGATTGAGTGGGAGGACAGAATTGCTTCCTCTGAGGAAGTAATTGCTTCTGGAACTATGAAATAGATCTTTCTTTACATTCTAAAGATAGTGGTATTTGGATCATTCCTCTCCGCTTGTTAACACAGTCTGAATGCAGTTGCAAGAACAAGGGCAAAATAGCTATGTAACTGCTGTCTGATTACATGACTTTGGATACGTGCCATTATCAACTGTGTGGGGGAGCAGAAGAGAGTTACAGCCCCATAAAGACTTCTTTTCTACTCCCACCAGGAAGTCTGTTCCTGTATATTTTTTCCAGTAAAAATACATCCGCTTTTGGAAAAGGGAATTTATGCCAAAATCAAAAGTGGATTACCCATACAGTGGATGGCATTATATACCTGACATTGTTCATCTATTGTTGCTGTATATCTAATGAATGATTCTATGGTAACTCCCTTTTGCACACTGCTATGCACAGATTTTTCTAAGTTCTTAAATAGGGGAGAGAAAAAATATGCAGCTTCAATTTTTTTTTTTTTTAATTTGTACTTTTAGCCTTCTACGCCAGATTTGCATTTTGTGCTTCAATTCTATGTTCCAAAAAGCACATGATAAAACATACTTAATTAGTTAGCAGACAGAAGGTACACTTACTTTTCCTAGTAAGGTCAATAAAAAGAATGTATTAAAATTTTTCTGAGGACGTACTACTGATCTCTGCTTTTCTAGTTAATTAACTGCCACGTTTATCACAGTAATGCTTTCAGATCTATGAAAGAATAAATAAAGAATAAATCTCTACTGTGCAACTGCTGTACAATCTCCATCTTCCTAATTTCATCTAACAATATCTGCACTGAAGATAGTGAAAATGTAACATTCATGTTGCCCACTAAAAGGTACCTCCTTACAATAATAAAATAAAGAGAAGTACACCATAAAAACATATTCTCATCAACTTTCTTTTTCTCTGTTGCTCTCAGCCTTAGGTCAGTGAACATCAGAAGATTTCATGATTCTTTGGGAGTGGGGAGGAGGGAAACAAAACACCCCCCAAACCAAAAAGAAAGATACATTAATAAAGAAAAATCAGTTATCAACTTGTAATGTGTGAGCCAGACTGTACAGCTCCATGATGATTACCTGTGCTATGCTCTGAAATTAAAGTGTCGTAAGCAGCAAGTCATAAAGAAACCTGTGGTTAGCAGCACAGCCATGGTTATCTTGAGAAAAAGAACTAAACGTGGGAGCTCAATAGGACTGTGAACCCTTTAATAAATAGCTAAGCATCATGTTTCAAAAATTGAGAGAAAAGAATGGGTCAGGATCCAGAAAAATATATCATGGAATTGCAGAGACTTGAATCAGAATTTGACCAGTCATATTTTTACAATTTAATTTTCCAATGCTTTTGGAGTGGATGAACTGAGGAGGAGGTGGGGTGGCTAAACTGCTTGGCTTCCTTTGCCTTTTTAATGATCCAGTGCTGATCCTCTAAAACACAGAATTCATGATAATAAATAATGCAGAGTGATCAAAAATTAAAAGAAAATGCAACGTTCTACAAAGTGGTATTTTTATCGATATACCCTACTGCCTTAATAGCCAATGTTAATATAGAACATTGCAACAGTATCAATGTTTACCCCATGTGGGCAGGTTCTGGCTGGGACTGAGTAATTTTCTTCACAGTAGCCAATGTGGGGCTGTGTTGGAGAGGGTGTTGATACCACAGGGATGTTTTAGCTATTGCTGAGCAGCACTTACACAGAACCAAGGCCTCTTCTGTTCCTCACCTCACCCCACCAATGCAGGCTGGAGGTGCAAAGGAGCTGGGAGGGGACACAGAAGGGACAGCTGGCCCCAACTGTTCAGAGTGATATCCCACACCATATGGCCTCATGATCAACATATAAAGCTGGGAAAAGAAGGAGGAAGGAGGAGGATGTTCAGAGTGATGGCATTTGTCTTCCTAAGACACCATTACGTGTGATGGAGCCCAGCTTCCCTGGAGATGGCTGAACACCTGCCTGCTGATAGGATGCAGTGAATTATTTTTTCTTTTGCTTTGCTTATGTGTGCAGTTTGTGCTTAACCTATTAAACTGTCTTTCTCTCAGCCCACAGGTTTTCTCACTTTCACGCTTCCGATTCTTTCCCCCATCCTGACCTGGGTGGAGTGAACAAGAGACAGTGTGGGGCTGAGCTGTCATGACAAGAAGATAGTTTGAACAGTGCACAGGTCAAGTGAAGGTTACCCACTCTTATGTATCAATTAAAAGTATCTGAAGCTAAAAATTGTCTTTTGTGGAGGAACAATTAGACTGCAGGTGATGGGTACAGGTTTAAAGCTGCAGCCATTTCAAGGGATACTGAGAGGACTAAACACTTGCTACAGCTAACAAAGAGGAAGCAGCATCTAAATACTGGTGCACAGACATTCTGTAACTCTGGCAGCATAGGACAAGGAACACTGGCTACTAAGCTACAAATCTTGGCTAGTGTTTCAATTCAATATAGAACAAGTGCAGGAAATTAATATAAAATAAAATGTTGCAATGCACCCAAAATGATGCAAAATGACCACACCCAACCGGATGAACCTGCTGACAGAGCATCCAGTCCTGAGCCTTCCAAAGTGAGGAATGACAGAGAAGATACTTCCAATAAATCTGGTTGCTGTTCATACTCTCTTAAGAGATTTCATGTGGGCACAAATGTATACAAGCCTACACACATTTGTTCTTAAATGAAAGGCACTTTAGCATTCTCTTCAACTTCAGTTTTCTTCATACAAAATCCATGAAAAGCAATTCCCTATGCCACAGGGAGAATAGGCAAGGCTGATTTGGTCAAGAAGTGACCGATGAACGTGACCTTTCCTACCTCATCGGCATGTACAGCAGCCAGACCCTATGGATCACTTCTGATCTCTGCAGCTCCTCACGTGCTGCCCCAGGGTAAGTTCCTCACTCACTGACTGTTTAGCAGACACGGGATGGATCTCCTGGCTGTTCAGTTCAGGGCTCCCCCGCCCCTTGCTGACAGCTACAAACTGAGAAGACAAAAATATGTCCCTGGAAAGCTATACCACCTAGGGTAAAGTGTTGGAAATTATGGAAAGAAATAGCTTCAAGCATTTCATTCTGCATCTATTCCAAAAACAGTGCTCACAACCCCAATAGCCCTCTAACAGGGCACGACAGCAGATTACCACATTACAAACAGCTACAGCTCCTCCTAGTTTGCAGTGAACGAGCTTTGATTTTGTCATTGCTATCCACCAGAGCAAAGAAATTGTGAGTTACCACACCTAAGATGATGAATGACAAGTCACTATCTTGTCTCAGACAGAGAAAAATGAAGACCACCAAAAGTGGGGTAAAGTCAGAAACTGGGCATGTTTAAGTAAATCTTCATTGATAGCCTTCTGAGATCTACATATACCATATATATATATATATATATTTTTTTTTTTTTTTTTTCCTCCTTCAGGAAATGTTTTGAAGTCCTCACTGAGGAAATCTCCACTGGCTTCTGTGACAGTTTTCCAGAAATCAGAATTGAACAACTAAAGGACCATGCTGTTACCTTTTAGGTGACATATTTAAAACAGAAAATATTGTATTGTCTGGCCTATAAAGTCAGTCCAGAAGAAATATTTATTTTAAAGTAATTCCTGAGGTTACAAGAAGTGTTATTTTTTCTTCCAATGAAAATCGGTGGCATAATAGAAGCTGACTGTAGTTCATACTGGCATTATCGAGGCTCATGCTGCACATTAGATATGGTCCATGAAACACTCTAACCTGAAGGCAAAGTAATTTCTAATGTGAATTGCTCATGCAAAGGCAATTCAGAATTGTGAAAAATAAGTCTCTCCAACCTCAATTTTCATCTTTACTTTGTCAAATATTATTAAAGATAGCATTAATGTCATGGTTCAAAAACTACTGCTTACCTAAGAATATTTCCCTTCCTCTGCCATCTCTTTAAAAATCTTTAAATCTAAAAATTTAAAAATCTTTATTTTGACTTTAGAAGGGAGAGTATAAAGTTATTATTTATCCAGTCAAGGAAATTCTGCCTTTAAATGTGCTGACCACCTAAATTGTGGGCAAATTTATCAGAAGTTATTGCAAATAATATGGACAATTCAAACTTTATCTGCAAAAATACATATGGGTGTACCTCTGCTTATTGAGATTTTAATATATTAGATAACCTATTCACACCAAATTATCAGAGAGTACTTAGAACCTTCACATGAAGGCAACTTGTAACCAACAGAGACTGTCTTGGGGTGACTTTATGATTTGTATCCCATATCGCTGCCCTCTGCCCAGAAATTAACTCTTGTGCCTTTCCATGCCTTTAAACTGAGCCTGAGAGGGGGAAGGAAAAACTGAGCAAAACTTTTTCAAAGCAGTTTGCAGCTTGTTCAAGGTCACACAGAGAGAGAGACTTTTTTTTCCCAGCCAGCTTTCAACCAGTTTTTTTTCAGTTTTTTTTTCTTCTTCTCCGGAGAGAGACTGAGAGTTGAACTTTTTTTTCCTTCCCTGGAATTTCGGATTTTTCCCTTTTTCCGTGGATTGCTTTAATATCAGAGCACATCAGGAGGACTTTCCACCGAGCACAGAGGGCCTGGCCCTGGGCCAAGCCCCAGCTCCAAGGAGACCAAAGGGAGGACTCTAACACTTTCCCAGATTTTTCCTCCACAGCGGAAGATTTTATTATTTAGCATTATATCCTTTTCCTGTGTGTTTGTCAAACAAATAGTTTTTGTCTCTTTCACTTTCCTTCGAGGAGAATTTTTTTTTCCCTGAACCTGGTGGGGGGAGGGGTGGTTGTGCCTTCTCTCAGAGGATATATTTCTAAATTTCACCAAACCGGAACAGGGACCAAATCAAATAACACTCAAATGATGGGCAATGGAAAATTATTTTTGATATAACCCTGTATAGAAATACTTGAGGTTTAATAAGATCGAGCTTCTTGCAAAAACAAGACGAAAATTTTATGAGTGTCCTCTATAACCTCAACTACTCATATTAATGACAACAACAGCACTGCATTCAGAACTTCTGAAAATTCCCCCTATTACAAGAGTTTCCCATAGTACAGGAGTTTGTATAAATGAACTGTTCATTTATATATAGAAAGGATACACAGGCTTCAGAGGGATCTACATTGGACAGATCAAGGTAATACAAGAGATAAAACATTACTGGAAATTTTATCCTTTGTTTGCAAAGAGTAATGACAATGTTTAAAATCAGGTGTCTGGTTTTATTTGTTGTTTTGGTTTTGTTTTTTTGGTTTTTTAACTGTACAGGTTGCCCCGTGAGTCTGGAGTTTCCGTCCTTGAAGATTTGGTCCTGGGCAAACTCTTGTCTGAGCAGATGGAATGGACTAAATAATCTCCCACAGAGATTTCATGAAAGGTGTTATCAAGGATACAGTCTAAAAGTATTTC